>NW_028261387.1:7452326-7649826 GCF_051295495.1 Thamnophis sirtalis
CAAGTTTTAAAATAAATCGAAGCTATGATATCTATCTTGGTCTTAGAGTGACTTGCTTGCTAAGCGCTCCTGGTCTTTTGATTCCAGAAATATAGCCGACAGCCATTCTTCTTTGTTGGGAGGAAGAAAACTCTACTACAAAAATGTATATTATTTTAATCTTGCAATCATCATCATAATTACCCTTCACCATATACTCAGTGGCTCTTAGACAAAATATCTAACTGACACAGACTGCAGACTGTCCTGTATGAAACATGGTGTATGCATGGACCTGTGGAGAGGAAAATATAAAATCCTGTAAAAGTTGAATCTTCTGAAGGGTAGATAACAAATAATGTTCAGCTTGTAAGATTCCCTGTTGAAACACTGCAAAGTGGGTAAACCTATTATTGCTGGTATGTGCAAGTACTGTGCAAGTTTTCCAGGCCGCCATTAGATTTGTTGTAGCGATTATAGAATGACCATTTATAATTATATTTCAGTCTTATTATTACAAAGCAACCAGAAAATACAGTATTCAATAGCGGGGGAAAAGCAGAAGAAACGGCTTCCATGGGTTAAAGGGGCAAGTATTTAGTGTGACCTTTTTCTTACACTTGAGCAATAGCAGACACCTGGTCCTGCAAACGTAAATAAAATGGAGCCCTGAGTACTGACAAGTAGGTTACCTGTACGTGTCCTACTATTTCATGGCAAAATGACAGCTGTGCAAAAAAGTCTTATTATATTAGGTTTGTGCAAGACCTCCTTGAGCATTACATACGGTGCAGACACGTTGTATGAGTGTAGTTCCTTGGAAGCTTGCTAATAAAACCCAACTTTTATCACATCATTCCAGTCAAAATGCCAAAGTTCAAGAATTCAGCAGACATAAAATTATTCTTTTGCATCGGTGAGACCACTCAAAGGGAAATCAACAAATAAGCTGGGTAGTCAAAATGTAGAATTCAGGACGGAAAAATAATTATGGACGGTCATTAAAACTTTGCTACAAATCAAATCAAATCAAATCAAATGATGGCCTAAGATTTTTTTTTGCATGCTACTGTATAGCTTTCAAGTTTGTGGCTGTGAACTGAGGCTAAAATAACAGTTTGGGTACTATTTTATGTTGTTGTTTTTTAAACTCAGCGCTCAAGCAACAATTTTAAAGATTTGTAGGTTAGTACTGCCAGAATTAAAATAATCAGACAATTAGTTTAATTGTCTTCATACAAGTAAATTGAGTTTTTATATGTTAAACACACACACACACACACACACACACTCACACTATATGCTGCCAGAACTAGGGAAAGTTTGTTATCCAATTGACAAATCCAATAGCTATCTTATTTTCAGTGTACAAGTAAATTGAGTTTTTATATGTTAAACACACACACACACACACTATCACACTATATGCTGTCAGAACTAAGGAAAGTTTGTTATCCAATTGACAAATCCAATAGCTATCTTATTTTCAGTGTACAAGTAAATTGAGTTTTTATATGTTAAACACACACACACACACTATCACACTATATGCTGCCAGAACTAGGGAAAGTTTGTTATCCAATTGACAAATCCAATAGCTATCTTATTTTCAGTGTACAAGTAAATTGAGTTTTTATATGTTAAACACACACACACACACTATCACACTATATGCTGCCAGAACTAAGGAAAGTTTGTTATCCAATTGACAAATCCAATAGCTATCTTATTTTCAGGGTACCCTTGTGAGTTTGTTTTCCTGAAATTCTATTTACTTGTTAAATGATCTATCATACCCCTTTGATTTGGCAAACAGGTTTTGTGTTTTTTTGTAAATTACCTGACAAGCAGCTCATAGCTATCTACATACTAATGCACGTTGCCTTTATTGAAATGCAACCTATTTTAGTTGGTTATTTAGAACATTTATAAAACCGTTAATTTTAAAGCCAAACTCTTACAACTGAAAACATAAACCAATAGATGCATATATATTTTTAAAAAACCAGGCGCAACAAGTACACTTTTCCTGATGCAACATCCAACATTCTCTTCCCAACACCAGAAGGGAAATGCCAGGTGTCACCACCTTCCTGGGGCTTAAAAGGATGTGAGCCTGTTGGATCTCTGTTCCATGAGGCAGTGCTAGCAATGGAGAACACACACTTTCCAGGGCCTATAAGATGTTAGTGTTTAAGGGAAGGGAAGGGACTGTGGCCGTGCCCACACTATCTGCTTTGGTGGAATGAGTATATACACTCAGGGAGAGGCAGTTCTGCAGGTGACCTGGCCCCATGCCATGTAGGACTTTAAAAGTGATAATCAGCAGCTTAATTGGACCCAGAAAGAAACTAGGAGCCATCAAAGCTTATGCACAACAGGGATGTAATATGGGTCAACCTACAGATGCCCAGCCCTGTGCCCACAGCTGCCTGTTGTGTCAGGTAGCCCCAGGTAAGGTTCATTGCAGTAATCCAAAGGGAAGTGACCCAGGTGGGAATTCAGGAAAGGGCACAGACAGCTTTCTGCAATATCCCCCCTAACCACATCTGTCACTTATTACATTTCTAGACATCCTATGACACCCAGTGATTCTCCAGTCACACGATAAACTCTTTTCCAATACTGTCTCTTCAGCCTCTCAAATCTTCTCCGATGAATTTTATTAGAATGAATATTCAAATAAATATAATTGATGGGAATCCCTATTAAATGACCTTTGGATGGTTAAACGACCATTCACGTTAAATGGTTTAGTTAATGAATCTTACTTGGTTAAAATGAATCTTATCATCCTTAGTATTCAAAATTAGTCTAGTAAATTAAGCAACAAGATTTCATTTTCATTTCATTTCATTTTATTATATTTATATGCCGCCCTTTTCCCCCGAAGGGGACTCAGGGCGGCTAATAAATCAAATCAGGGAAGGGGGGGTACAGACAAAAAATAAAAAACGAAACATAACAATACATAATTTAAAACTCACAACAGTCATACCATTCGAGACGGGGGCAACAGCTCTTTAGCCCCAGGCCTGTCGGAACAGCCAGGTTTTAACGGCTTTGCGGAAGGCCTGGAGGGTGGTGAGGGTTCGAATCTCCACGGGGAGTTCGTTCCAAAGGGTCGGAGCAGCCACAGAGAAGGCTCTCCTCCAGGTAGTCGCCAGTCGACACTGGCCGGCGGATGGAATTCGGAGGAGGCCTAATCTGTGGGATCTAATCGGTCTAGTGGAGGTGATTGGCAGCAGGCGGTCTCTCAAGATGGGTGTATGTATGTTCATACATGAAATTATGGTACTTATATCAGATGGGTTTGTGGTGAAGGACAGATTGTTAGATTGGAGGTTCCATTACTGTTTTATTTGTATTGTTTCAGCATTGTGATAAATGCTGAATGAAACGCACCACAATGGACTGATATGATCTCATCTTAAATGGAATAACCCTTGAAATATATACAAGCAATTCTAATCCAAATTTCATTTGTGAAATTATTAGTTTTCTTCATAAATAAATGAGATATCTTATCAATGGATTTGTGAACTCATATGGAAATGTTTCGATATAAATCTTTTAGTTTGGTCAAATGATATATAAATACTTTTATCCAAAGAGAAATTGCACAGTGCAGCAGCAATAGCTTTGGTATTATCCCAAGTACTTTACACTCAAATAATATAAAACCTCATTTGGCAACCATAATTACCAGATTTTGTAGGAGGTAGGATTATGTCGCAAGGAGAGGTAGACTTTTTAACCTTTGTTCTGCTGAGATGAATCACACTTGATTATTCAACCAAAGAAATAGTTGTGTCATAGTATATCCTTTCCAAAGGTAGTAGGAAGCTAAATGAAAATTAAGGGAAAACTATACACAGGATAATAGTACGTAGAATATGAGTAGAGAAACTTCATTTTTTCAGATGTTACTGAATTAAGTTCCTGTTATTTACCTAGTTAACAAGTTTTAGAAGATCATAGCTCCCTCATTACAGATTTAGAGAGTGTCAGGTTGAATTCTTAAATGCCACTTTTACGAGAGATTCTTACACTAAGGAAAGTATATTAACTATACCTGTGATAAAATTCAATTAAGGGGAAATAATTTTCCGTTACAATGAAATTGATTGAAGCCAGACATAAATGCTCCCTTAAGTCAAGATTATTTCCATGACTACACCCAGAACAGTGGTGGGTTTCAAAAATTGTTGGAACCTACTCTGTGGGTGTGGCCTCCTTTGTGGGAGTGGCTTGCCACCCATGTGACTGGATGGGAGTGGCTTGCTGCCCATGTCACCGGATAGGAGTGGCTTGCCGCCCATGTGACCGGATATGAAATTATGAGTTAGTACTTAGGTTGGTCCAAGTAGCTATTCAGAAGTTAGTAGTTAGAAGCAATCTTAAAGCAAGATATGGAATTAAAACCAGAAATATTTTGTTGGCTATTTGAAAGGGAGTATAATATATAGTTAATTTTGCACATGTTAGCAGCTGCTGGAATTGTGTTTGCACAGCAGTGGAAAAACAGAGATATGTAAATGAATAAATATTACAATGTGCAGGAATAAATAAATTGACAATTAAAATCAAGAAGGCTTTGAATACTTTTTCACGTGGGATTTGTTTTAGCAATTGCCAACTAACGGAAACAGAAATTAGAAATCCAAAAGTATGAAAGGAAACACCAATTATGTAAGGAAAGGTTCCTAAAATGTATAAGGAAATATTACTAGATCATTATTAATGCATAGATAACTGCGGGACATTACACACCCATCAGTGGTGGTTTCAAAAATTTTTGGAACCTCTTCTGTAGGTGTGGCCTGCTTTCCGGGTCTACTGGTAGAACCTCTTCTAACTGGTTTGGTAGATTTGACGAACCGGTTCTACCGAACTGGTGCAAACTGGTAGGAATCCACCTCTGACCCAGAACTTGGAATCATTCATGTTCTATTTTTTTGATAGTTTCTCCCAAGTGAATATCACAGGACTTGACTAATGCAGAACAAATAGAACTGTACTCTTTGCTACAGTAGCTTTGCTACTGTTGTATGAAAGCATGAGGATGAATTTTGCAGTAAAATAGTAAAAATAAAAAAGATAATTTATTTATGATAATAAAAAAGCAACATTTCGTCTGACTATTGTAACACAGAACATGTCCTTCCCAACAAGTCAATGTGTTACTTTTGATTCTTTGGTATTTTGATTCCTATTGATAATTAACAGCAAATAAGTTTGGAAAACACCAAACACATTGTACAGTATTTTCATGAATGTACAAATGAGAGTTACAAAAGAGGCAAAAGCCAGAAATGAATTTGGTCAGTATAGATATATTTGCAAAAATGCCATCCCCAGCCCCCAGGGCCACTTTGCAGGCCTCCGAAACCCTCTAGTTCAGCAGTTCAGCGGTTCAAATCTCACCGGCTCAAGGTTGACTCAGCCTTCCATCCTTCCGAGGTGGGTGAAATGAGGACCCAGACTGTGGGGGCAATATGCTGACTCTGTAAACCGCTTAGAGAGGCCTGAAAGCCCTATGAAGCGGTATATAAGTCTAACTGCTATTGCTGTATTCAGTGTATAAGACACACCCAGATTTTCACCCTCTTTTTAGGGGGGAAAAGGTGCGTCTTATACTCTGAAAAATGTGGTGTATATATAGGTGACAAAATTCTGGTCCATTTTTTTTCCTTCAAAGAGGAAAAAGAGGGTTGCATCTGTTGATTCTTTTTTGTAATTGTTTCCTAGGCTTCTTATCAGTGTGAGAAATTACTGTCACAGCTCTATCCTTTCAACACAGTTGAAAGGAAATGCATTTTCCCATTGGCAAAGAAGGGATCTGTTCTGATCTTGTGTGATATTTGAGCATAATCAGGGGGAAAAAAGCACAGGAGGTAGTTTCTTGTTTTTATTGATTAATCTTTGATATTCCAAAACCTTGCTGGGTGGAAAGAGAAAGAGAAGTGACAGCCCCCCAAAAAAGTAGTCTGACAGGATATTTTAAACCTTAGCTTCTTATGAAATCAAATCTCTGGAGGGGCTGTGAGAAAAATGTCGCCTTCAGATTGCCATCTGAAGAGTTAAGTCGTTTCTTCATCACAGAGAATAATGAGAACTGGCGTGAGAACTTAGATCTATCTTTTAAGTTCTGGTTGCCCTGCCACTATATATGGTGTCATTTAGAAATACCTTCTTATAGAAAGCTGAATTATTTATTCTGGCCCAACATCCGGGTGGAAGTTTCTATTACTAAACTCTCGAAGGAAATCTTGCCTTTCTTAGGATGTGTCCAAGGTCCTGGTATGGATCATACAGTGTAATTTTTTAGTTTTTTTTTAAAAAAAGGGGGCAGGTAGAATAGCAATTAGTGTTGATTTTTATTTCCTTGCTACGTCTTTTCTAATGATTGGTTTGAATGACAATAGAATTGCTTGATACTCGTCTGGCAATAATTTATTTATCTGATTCTAAAATTCATCGTTTAGTCAATCAGTAGATTTAAAGGGATGAATTGTGCCAAAGCATAAGCAGATTAGGAACTACGTAGCTTCAATATCTGGTCTACTTTCGACTATAATTGGGCCCAAAATTTCTGTTGCTAAGTGAGATGATTTTTAAGTGAATTTTGGCCCTTTTATGTTTCTTGCCATGGTTGTTAAGTGAATGATTGCAGTTGTTAACTTAGTAACATGGTTAAGTGAATCTGGCTTCCCATTGCTTGTCAGAAGGATGCAAAAGGAGGTCACATGACCCCATGACACTGCAGCCGTCATAAATATGAACCAGCTCCTAAGCACCTAAATTTTAATCATATGACCATGGGGATGCTACAACGGTCGTAAGTGTGAAAAATGATCAGAAGTCGCTTTTTTTTCCAGTGATGTTGTAACATTGAATGGTCACTAAATAAACTGTTGTAAGTCGGGGACTATCTGTAGGGTCTGTCCCACACATACCTGTGCTAACATTTCGTGTTTGTATTTAAAAGAGAGAAAATAACAATTGAAAGGGTGAGTGAGCATCACAGAGCCAAGGTGGCGCAGTGGTTAAATGCAGCACTGCAGGCTACTGCTAGATCACAGGTCAGCGGTTCAAATCTCACCGGCTCAGGGTTGACTCAGCCTTCCATCCTTCCGAGGTGGGTAAAATGAGGACCCAGATTGTTGGGGGCAATATGCTGACTCTCTGTAAACCGCTTAGAGAGGCCTGAAAGGCCTATGAAGCGGTATATAAGTCTACTGCTATTGCTATTGCTATTGCTATCATATTATGAGCATGTGTGAGTCTATTGCATGTAAGACTGGCACCCAGCTTCCCCCCCCCCAAAAAAAAGCAAATTATTTTGGATTTCTACTTTTAGAGCGCACCATCAAGGTCCCTCCCTCAGTTCACCGACAAATGCACGCTAGCCATATGCGCGCCAACAAAACAGTGATGACAAAACCGCGACATCAAAATCGCGCCCACAAAAGCGTGCCGACAAATGTGCGCCGACAAAATCGCGTCATCCACAAACTACATAGTGGGACGCGTATACGTACGCTATAACCCTAACCTTAATTGTGCTTGTCATCGCGCTTTTGTCGGCGCGCATTTGTCGGCGGGCTTTTGTGGGCGCGATTTTGACGTTGCGCTTTTGTCAGCACTGTTTTGTCAGCGCGCATACGGCTGTCGCGCAATTGTCGGGTCACGCCTCCCTCAGGTAGCTACAGCTGGATTGAAGAACAATAAAGCAAGAATGTACAACAGTTACTTTTGGCCAACATTCATTGAAGTTGTTGAATGAATCATGTGATCATTAAGTGAGTCTGGCTTTGCCTTTGGCTTTGCAGATGACGATCCTAGTGTCAGGATTGTCATCTGCAAACAAAACACCGAGGCAGGTAGATTCCTCAAAGAATAGTTTTGTTGGATCGTGACCCGACAAATGCGCGATTGACATATGCGCGCCAACAAAACCGCGCCCACAAATTTGCGACATCAAAATCGCGCCCACAAAAGCGCAATGACAATAAAATCGAAAAAATGTTAGGATTAGGGTTAGGGTTATAACGTACGTATGCACGATTTTGTCAGCGCGCTATTGTCGAAAATCAATTAACGGTTTTGTCATCGCGGTTTTGTCGGCGCGCATATGTCTATCGCGCATTTGTCGGTGAACCTTGTTGGATATATCATATTGGCACAGTTCTTGTGTTATACGTGTGCACCTTTCGTTTTCTTTAAATGTCTTCCTGACATCAACTTCTAGAGTGAATCTAAGATAAGCCATGGGTACAATGCTAATTTGTGCTCCCATCAGCCTCCTCTCTACAAGCAGAGATTCCTTTTATGCAAGGTATTGCATAAACATCATCTTATCTCTTTAACATGCTGGTGGTTCTTATCTTTAACATTAAAATCAGAGGTGGTATTCAGCCAGTTCTGACAGGTTCTGGAGAACTTTTAGAATAGGGTCCCCAGATGTTACTGAATTACAAGTTCTAGGAACTCACCATTGCCATTCAGGTGACACTACCAAAATTATAGCTTGGCGGTATTTGAAGGGATACAGGTGCTCCATTCTAATTTAGGCTGGAAAATATTCTGAATTAATTCACATACATTATATTAAAATATTGTATTTATTGTATTTATTTGTCAAAATATGTTGAATTAATCTTATTAAAATAAGTTACAGACTAATACCCTCATCCAGTGAAAATTAAAGAGATTTTTTGTGCAAATGGAGGCATTTTTATGCATTGGTTTTACCAGCTAGGTGTAAATGGGTTATTACTATCTTTTTTTGTTATCTCGAAACTATGTAATTCTGTTTTTATTTTTCTCAAATAACATTGGGAAATACTTTTAGAGTTATGGTTTCAGGCACAGATGTTTTAATCATTTAAATTATACAGGAACAGAAATCCTATTGAAATTGATAAAATCAGGAGAAACTAAAACAAAATTAGCTAATATAAATTTGATTCTAAAAATATTCAATAGATAGTGTGTACGTATATATTGATTTTATTTGGTAAAGAAACAACTTGAAGAATGTGTTCTGTTAATTTTTTTAAGGATTTTGTAAGAAACAATACAAGTAAAATAAATTTATTATTTGCAGAAAGAAAAATGGAAAAAATTTATCCAGCAGTGAGGTAAGTTTTATTACAGTTACCCTATGAAATCTAGAAATTCCATGAAATTATGTTGTGTGTAGAAATATGCTAAATACAATAAAGAAGAGTTTAGAAGAATGTTTTAGCTATATTTTCTCTTATACAATGTGAAAATAGAATTTAAGTGATGTATATTATATAATCCTATATATGGAATTTCGCTCACTGCAAGAGGCCTTATTTCCAAGCAAATAAATAAAAGATTATGACATACTAGCACTGTTATTGTATGTAGCTTCATTTAGAAACTGAAATAATTATAATACATTTATCAAAAAATCCAATTATATCATGAAGAACAACTTGTCATGAAGTCAAAATCAATTTTTTTACTTCATCATACTTTAGAGAAGAATAAATACAAAACATATAATAAAAATAAAAGCAAAATTAATTATGGGACATCCTTTTACAAATTTGTATAGGAAAAAAAGAGAATCTGGCAAAAAACAACAACACCACATTTCTTTTGATATTGTCTAATGCAAATATAAAATACAGTACTTGCCCATAGAGATTTCAGGCAATTGATTTAAAATAGAGTAATAAATACTAGATCTGCTGTATGGTAGAAGGAATAGAATGTTATATGATTTAACAATTCTAAAACATCAGTTTTGATGTACTAGAATAAATTTGAAAAAAAGTTTATGTTCACTAGTCTTAGTAAAGGGAAGAGGATAACTAATTGGTTTATATTGGCCAATGTAAAAGGTTTTAAACAATGCAGCTTTTCTTTAAGATGGTATCTGTTTTGCAATATTTATATCATAGTGAACTTAATTTTATATTGCTTCTGTATAAGCTGTTTTAATAAGTAAGCTTCTTAAAGTGTTTTATAACTGTTTTCCTTTTGTGGCCAAAATATATAAAAGTTGAAATATTTTCCTTAAATCTATACTATGTACTTTTCAGTTCTTAAGAACTGGTCCTACATGTCTGGATGAATGAGAAGGAGATAATAGGGACATGGAAAAACATTTGAAAGAAGTGTTTTTCAAAGGAGTTAAGTCATATGTAAATAAATCTCCTCTTTTTGAAAGATTAAAGCAGCTGCATTTTCTGCAAAGCTTGTGTAACTACTTAAGAGGGCTGTGTTGGTTTTTCTGGGCCTGAATTTGATGGCTGTTCTGGCATGCAGACGGACAAGGGACAGCCTTTGAAACCCACATGAGCAGAGGTGGGTTCCTACCAGTTCGCACCAATTCGGTAGAACCGGTTTGTCAAATCTACCGGACCGGTTAGAAGAGGTTCAACCAGTGGACCCGGAAAGCAGGCCACACCTACAGAAGAGGTTCCAAAATTTTTTGAAACCCACCACTGCTAAAGGGTTAGGGGTGCAAGGATCTTGTAACTTGACAGCTTTAAGACTTGCATGCTTCAATGCCAGAGTTCCTGAGCCAACGTGACTGGAGGAGGAATTCTGGGAGTTGAAGTCCACAAGTCTTAAAGCTGTCAGGTTTGAAGATCCCTAGTTTTTTTCCCTAAAGGGTTAGGGGCGCAAGGGTCTTGTAACTTGACAGCTTTAAGACTTGCACACTTCAATGCCAGAGTTCCTGAGCCAACGTGACTGGAGGAGGAATTCTGGGAGTTGAAGTCCACAAGTCTTAAAGCTGTCACGTTTGAAGACCCCTAGTTTTTTTTCTAAAGGGTTAGGGGTGCAAGGGTCTTGTAACTTGACAGCTTTAAAACTTGCATGCTTCAATGCCAGAGTTTCTGAACTTGGACCGACCAAAGTATTAATTCATAATTTCATATCCGGTCACATGGGCGGCAAGCCACTCCCATCCGGTCACATGGGTGGCAAGCCACTCCCACAAAGGAGGCCACACCCACAGAGTAGGTTCCAACAATTTTTGAAACCCACCACTGCACATGAGCCTGGCAAAGGAGGCGGTTGCTTTAACGCTTCAAAGAGAGACACTTCATTCACACTTTGCAAAACACCCCTGTAAAACACTCTATTTACCTATTTATTCTATACCATTGTAAAATATCCTACCAAATTGTAAGCAATTTCACACGCGCTGCTAAAATACGTACGGTCGTGTTTTTATTACTGAATATAATCCAGGGGGGAAAAAGAGCTGTTTTGCCTTTTTGATTTTTCCCCTGGAAATAACAGAAAAATTGCTTGCCACAACCCAATTTGGTGTGGGAAATGGGAAGGGCAGGCATGTACTACTAAATCCCAGTTCAGTCTTTTTTGGTCTATCCTGGCTGGCTAGATTTACAACCTATCTATTTGATTCATTCAGGAATAAGCATTGATAAAATAAAGATACAGTATTAATATAGTGAAGAAAATGGCAAGCTCTGTTTCTTTTGCAAAGCAAAAACATTGGTATTCTTTATTTGACGGATCTAAGATGCAGAGAATAATTCACCTTAAATTGTTCAGCTGTGTTGAAATAACTCAGATACACTTGTTTTGATGAGACCATTTCCTCCTGTAATCTTTTAATATGCAGAAAGAATTCAAGAAAGAAAGAGCGGTAGTAGATAAAGTATTCTTTGCAAGGATTTGTCAAATTCTGAAAGTTATGGTCCCCAGGACATTTTGTAAAGAGGTAAGTTGCGAATAGAGAATAACCAGTCTTAATACTTTTGTTATGAAACCTTATTAGCTGGTGGTCTTTCAGATGTATTTTGGCTGCAATACCTAGAATGCCAATTTCAACACAAAGGCTGTTTATTTCAGTCACTTGAAGACTGAAAATTTAGTAATTTGCAACTGCTGTTTATGTCAAACTGGATCCTGAACATTTTTATGGTTGCCCGTGTTAAACCTATATTTACTAATGTAGTATTTGGAGGGGTGGTGGTTATTCTTATTAACTTGAATTAGTTAAACATTGAAAACCATATGCCGTAATTTGACTGCTGTAGATGTTCTTAAAAGAATCGAAAGCAGCAATCAGGAATAACAAGTCTGCTGTCAGCATTAAGCCCCATCACCATGGAAGAATGCAGTGGGTATGAATAAGTACTACGTAATGTATTTCTAGGATTTTTCTTTATACTGGCACTCTTGTTTATAAAGCTTGTAACTTTTTTTCAAAGTTTAATTGATAGGCAAGTGGAGATCCGCCTCTCTGCTTGTTAAAGATACAAATTGCGTCCTAAAGCTGGGTGGTTGTTCCTGTTTTTACAAACACAAATAGTGTTAGAAGTGGTAGCAATTGTGCATGTTTTGTTCATTTCAGCACTGTAGGCTATATTAATAGGCTGCATTAAATTTTCTACAAGTAAGCCATCTGGGAGACATGATTAAACTGTAACAATCATATTAAGACTAGAAGTCTAATATATAACAGTTACAACCATTTTTTACTCTGCTTATTTTAAGTCCAAGTCTAACTGCTATTGCTATTGCTAAATATTATAGAATGTTGAAAATAAAGATCACATGATCACAGCAGCCTAGTAGTAAAGCTGCAGCCAGTAGCATTTAAGGAGCCATAACTTTCCAAAATTTCGTTCCCTCGGGAGTCACGGCTTCTGGATATTGGATACATTCTGTAGAAAGCTCCCTAGAATTGCTTTGATTAATTGATTGATTGATTGATCCAGTTTGTATAGCTGTATTCCAGTTGCTCATTCATATTTTTGGTGACTCTGGGCGGTATACACTTATGCTAAAACACTCAACAATTACCTAAGAGGTGCAGCAAAAATAATCCCTTTATCTCTAGTATACAGGTAGTCTTCAATGTAATGACCGTTCTCAATTGCAACAGCACTGAAAAAAGTGATTTATGACTCTTGCAGCATTCCTGCACTCACATGATCACAATCCAGGCATTTAAAAGCTCAATCACTTTTATGACAGTAGCCGTATCCTACTGTTATGTGATTGACATTTCTAACCTTCCCAGCTGGCTTCCGACAAGCGAAGCTAATAGCAGTTAGACTGATATACCGCTTCATAGGGCTTTCAGCCCTCTCTAAGCGGTTGACAGAGTCAGCATATCGCCCCCAAACAACAATCCGGGTCCTCATTTTACCCACCTCGGAAGGATGGAAGGCTGAGTCAACCCTGAGCCGGTGAGATTTGAACCGCTGAACTGCTGATCTAGCAGTCAGCTGAAGTGGCCTGCAGTACTGCACCCTAACCACTGTGCCACCTCGGCTCTTATCTAAGATAGATAGATAGATAGATAGATAGATAGATAGATAGATAGATAGATAGATAGATAGATAGATAGATAGATAGATAGATAGATAGATAGATAGATAGATAGATGATAGATAGATAGAGCAATAGCAGTTAGACTTATATACCGCTTCATAGGGCTTTCAGCCCTCTCTAAGCGGTTTACAGAGTCAGCATATCGCCCCCAACCACAATCCAGGTCCTCATTTTACCCACCTCGGAAGGATGGAAGGCTGAGTCAACCCTGAGCCGGTGAGATTTGAACAGCCGAACTGCAGAACTGCAGTCAGCTGAAGTAGCCTGCAGTGCTGCATTTAACCACTGCGCCACCTCGGCTCTTAATGGGGAGTTGGTAGAGGGTTGTAAGTTGTGGTGCAGGGTGATTCGCTTAATGACCGTGGTAAAAAAAAATCTGTAAACTCCAATTCAGTCCCATCTCCCGTCTCACTTAATGACCACACTGATTAACAGTGTTTTTTCTTCTGGCACTTATTTTGGTTGTAAGCCAAGGACAATCTGTACTTCATGTTTGGAACAGATTAGCTTTATTTTAAAGCTTAATTTGCACTGATTCTTTATGGTTGGAAAGAAATCTGTATGCTTTCTTTGCAGAGCTCCTAAAATCAATACAATTCTAAATATTGTTTCTGTCTTTCTTACAATAGACAGGTTATTTGGTACTTATTGCCATTATGTTGGTACTTCGCACATATTGTGACATCTGGATGATTCATAATGGAACAGTTATTGAGAGGTAAGCGTTATTTATATATGCCATTATTCTTTTATGTTACTGTATATCAGAGACTAATACTGCTATTTTTAGAAACACAGGGCATAAAATTAAACAATGTTTAACTTAAATTAGTAAATATAGGCTTTATCCAAGTACAATACAAAATCAAAATTTCTTTCTAAGTGAACATGCCATGTTAAACCACAGACTCTCCCCTTTGCTATTAGTCTTTCTTGGAGCTTCCTGGAGAACAAACTTCCACTTTTAAACTGACCAGTGTGGCTAATAGAAAAGCAAAAATCATAGTTTAAGGCTGTGATGGCGAACCTTTTTCACCTCAGGTGCCAAAGGCATGCATGCGCTATCATGCACGCTCCCGTGCCCACACCCATAATGTAATTCCCCCCCCCCCCGTGCCATGCCCCCTGCGCCTGTGCACATGATTCTGACCCACACATGCGCACACAGCTTTCTTGGAGCCTGGGGAAGGCGAAAATGGCCTCACTCCCCCCCTGGAGGCCCTCCAGAAGCTGGAAATGGCCCATTTTCTGACATCCAGGGGACCTGGTAGGTCCATTTTTCACACACACACCCCAGGCTCCAGAGGCTTTCTAGTAGCCTGGGGAGAGGAAAAAAAGGCCGAACACGCAAACCGGAAGTTTGGGAATGGACTTCCAGGTTGCCCGTTGGGCCATTTCTTACCCTCCGGGGACTTCAGGAGGCCTCCCTGAAGCCTCTGGAGGGGGAAAAAACCAGCCCAATACGCAAACCGGAAGTCCGTCCCTGAACTTCTGGTTTGTGTGTTGGGTAGTTTTTCGCCTTCCGGAGGCTTCATGAGGCTTCCCTGAAGCCTCCGGAGGGTGAAAAATGACCGAAAATCAAGGCCGAAAATCAGCTGGCCAGCGCATGTGCGCTGGAGCCGACAAGGCAACATCTCGCGTGCCCTCAGAAATGGCTCCACGTGCCACCCGTGGCAAGCGTGCCATAGGTTCGCCATCACAAGTTTAAGGGTTAGCCTTGCTCAACTGGTGCCCTCTAGAAGTGCAAAAACCATAATTTTCTCCCAAATCCCAGATAGGTTGGGATTTCTCTCTCGGAATTCCCTAGTACATGACTATCAGTTATGTTGACTGCAGAGGTGGGTTCCTACCAGTTTCTACCAGTTCTACCGAACCGGTTAGAAGAGGTTCCACCAGTGGACTCGGAAAGCAGGCCACACCTACAGAAGAGGTTCCAAACATTTTTGAAACCCACCCCTCTCTCTCCCTCTCTCTCTCTCTCTCTCTCTCTCTCTCTCTCTCTCTCTCTCTCTCTCTCTCTCACACACACACACACACACACACACACACACACACACAGAAAGAGAAAGGAAGGAAGAAAGAAATAAATATAAAAAGAAAGAAAAAGAGAGAGATGAAAGAAAAAAGGAAAAAGGGACAGAGAGACAAAAGGAAGGAGAGAGAGAGAGAGAGAGAGAGAGAGAAAGAGAGAGAGAGAGAACGAACACATGGCTGGCAAGCCACTCCCACCAGATCATATGGCCAGCAAGCCACTCCCACAAAGGAGGCCACACCCACAGAGTAGGTTCGAAAATTTTTTGAAACCCACCACTGGTTGACTGGGAGTTTTAAAGTTAGTATTCCAACATACCTAAATGTGTCAGTCAACTGCATATATGTACGAGTTTATTTTATGGAAGGTAATAATACGTGATTCTTTACTCCTGTGTTGCAATGCAAATACAATGCAGTATTATGGGCACACATTATCTAAACCATGAATACTCTTGGATGTCAAGAATTTTACTCAATTTTAAACAAATCTTATGGAGAGGAATTTATTTTAAGCTTTCCATTTTGACAATCATGCATATAATCCTGTATTCTGTGAAACGTAGGATAGCTTTTCTTTTTACCTTACAAATGTTGATATCCATTGAGGAATGTTGTTTATTAGACTTCTGTAGTACTGGTAGTCCTCGACTTACAACGGTTCATTTAGTGCCTGTTTGAAGTTACAACGGCACTGAAAAAAAGTGACTTATGACCATTTTTCACACTTTATGGCCATTGCAGCATCCCCTCGTGGTTTACATTTGGAAGCTTGAGAACTGATTCATATTTATGACCGTTGCAGTGTCCTGGGGTCATGTGATCACCTTTTGCGACCTTCTAACAAGCAAAGTCAATGGAGAAGCCAGATCAATTTGGTTCTACCACAAAACCGCGGACGACAAAATTGCGGTCGACGAAAGCGCGTATGTGACATCATCACAGCGCGACGAAAAAGATCGAAAAAGATCAAAAAATGTAAAAATAAAGCTAAAACCTTCCCCTAACCCCCCCAAACCTAACCCTAAACCTAACCCTAAACCTAACCCTAAACCTAACCCTAAACCTAACGCTAAACGTAACGCTAACGCTCTAACCCTAACCCTTAACCTAACCCTTACCTTTATGTGAATCGGCTTGCTGTAATTTAATTTTTATTTCAATTTTTCGATCTTTTTCGTCGCGTTGTGATGACGTCACATACGCGATTTCGTCGACCGCGCTTTTGTGGAACGCGCTTTTGACGGGTCACGATCAATTTAACAACCATGTTAACTAATTTGAGAAATGGAAGTGATTCACTTAACAATTGTGGCAAGGGAAGTCAGGAGCAAAACTCCGTTAACAAATTTCTCACTTAGCAGCATAAATTGTGGTCGTAGGTCGAGGACTACCTGTAGTAATTGTCCATTACTCTTTTGTTACAATGAACGTATGTAATGATTACTTTGCCTAGTCAGAAATAAACATGTTAAATTCTGTACATTTTTTTTCTTGCAGCGCAATCGTAAGCAGGGATCTGTCGCTATTCAAGAATTTCTTTCTTAAATTTGTAGTTTCCATTCCACTGGTAAAGAGACATAAATATAAGCATGTATCTACCATGTTTATGCTCGTAACTGATGCATAAATGAAACTATAGCTTCTGTTCCCCAGTGGCTTTTTTACTTTGGAGAGATTTAGTTTAAATAATATCAGCTAAATTGTATACTCCATGGTCTTTCTAAAGCTTTATTAATTGCTCTTACAAATAGTACAGTGGGGTGCTGGTGACTTCCACTGTTGTTTTCTGCTACTCCAAAGACAACCACTTAGTAGGTTAAAAGTAAAGTCTCAATTGCCGCCAACGCCACTTTGAATATTGTTCTAGATTGCTCTTAATCTAATTCCCAGTCAGTGTACTGGGAGTGCAGTTCCCAGCTTTGGCCATGCTGGCTGAGAATTCTGGAAGTTGAGGATGAAACATTGCTGATCATTGGATGATCGTAGTCAAATTTCTTCCCGCTATGTTCCTAAACCATTAGTATTATTTTTTTCCTACCCTGTTTCCCGGAAAATAAGACCTCCCTGGATAATAAGGCATTTGAGTGCATGTGCTAAAATAAGCCCCCCACTGAAAATAAGCCCTCCCCTAAAATATTTAAATGCATGTGCAGCCGGTCCCCGCCATTTCCTGCAGGGAGAAATGGGGGGAACATGCCCCACCCACCGCACATGCACCTGCCATCCATGCAGAACGGCCTTGCGGTGCCCGGTACCGCAAACACTAGCTACTGTGTGCCCCTTTTAGGGGCAGCCGCAAAGAGTGTGCCAGAAACAGAGATAGAACTTCCGGCCCTCTCTGGATCAGCTGATCCACGCGCCACGGGCAGAGGTTTAACGGGCCTCCTGCACCTCAAAAATAATTGTAAGATCTCCCCGAAAATAAGGCCAAGCGCTTTTTTTTGGGGGGGGGAAAGAAAATAAGACCCTGTCTTATTTTCGGGGAAACACGGTACCAAATTCTTCCTGAATATAATTTTTTTATTCCTTGCCCTGGTCTTGTTTTTTTCTCTTTATGTATTTCTATGTTGGCTTTTATCCAATTCAAACCCTGTTTATTTAAATTTTTGCATTTGCGGCTATAATATAGGAATTGTTTTTGTTTTTTTTTTGTTTTTTTTACAAAAAGCACAGAGCTGCCTTTTATAGTGGCAGCCCATGCTTTCTCCTATGGCAGAAATGGTTCCACCACAAATCCGCGGTAGACTAAAGCGCGCTCGACGAAAGCGCGTACGTGACGTCATCACAGCGCGACGAAAACGGCACGCTGTGAGCAGTAAATTTAAAATTAACGCGAAAACCTTACCCTAACCCCCCCAAACCTAACCCTAAACCTAACCCTAAGCCTAACCCTTAACCTAACCCTAAACCTAACCCTTAACCTAACGCTAACCCTTAACCTAACCCTAAACCTAACCCTAACGCTTAACGTAACCCTAAACCTAACCCTAACCCTTAACCTAACCCTAACTCTAACCCTAACCCTTACCTTTATGTGAATCAGCTTGCTTTAATTTAATTTTAATTTTAATTTAATTTATTTTTAATTTTATTTGTCGCACTGCTGATGACGTCACGTACGCGCTTTGATCGGGCGCGCTTTAGTGGACCGCGGTTTTGAGGGGTCACGGGCAGAAATGGCCCTGATGCCAGCAGAAATGGGGAAAATACATATCTTCGTGACGTCAGGATGGAAGTGTACGTTAACCAGGCGTCACGGAGGGATGGGATTTGACAATAGGCTTATTTGGCGATAGCTTCCTTTGTAGCGTGGTGTCTTCAAGGAGATGGGCGACGGTATGTGGAAGTTTAAAACCCACCCACCCCCCCTGTATAATTTGGTTTCATTAGAACGAAGGGTAGCAAGGGAGATGACGGCTTTCACCGAGGGCCGAAAGGGAGGTGATGGCTTTCACTGATTCAGTTGTTGCTTTGCCCACCGTTGTGGGAGCACATCTGAATGCTTGATCCGGTGCAAAGAGAGTCTTGCTGCTTCTTCTGTTGACCTTTCCTTGTGTTCGTTTTCACGGCTTTCCACTTGTCCTGGTGGAAAGATGGTGGGATGGGTCTTCTTGCTTCTGGCACTAATCTTGTGCATGTGGTGGTTTGCAGTGCTATCATTGGCCGCAGTAGAAAAGATTTCAAGAGGTACTTGTTCAACTTCATCGCTGCCATGCCTGCTGTAAGTGGTGCTTTTTTTGTTCTTGAACTCTTTGGGGTAAAATGAATAGATATTCAGTCGACCCCTTGAAGAGCATTTGGCGACTCCAGCTTGTCCAGAATGCAGCCGCGCGAGCGATCGTGGGTGCACCTCGGTTCACCCACGTAACACCTATCCTCCGCAAGCTGCACTGGCTACCTATTGGTCTCCGGATACGCTTCAAGGCGCTAGTTGTCACTTATAAAGCCCTTCATGGTATTGGACCTGGGTACTTGAGAGACCGCCTGCTGCCAATTACCTCCACCAGACCGATTAGATCCCACAGATTAGGCCTCCTCCGAATTCCATCCGCCGGCCAGTGTCGACTGGCGACTACCCGGAGGAGAGCCTTCTCTGTGGCTGCTCCGACCCTCTGGAACGAACTCCCCGTGGAGATTCGAACCCTCACCACCCTCCAGGCCTTCCGCAAAGCCCTTAAAACCTGGCTGTTCCGACAGGCACAACAACAACAACCTTTTCCAGTAATATTTAGCAATAGCAGTTAAGACTTATATACTGCTTCATAGGGCTTTCAGCCCTCTCTAAGCGGTTTACAGAGTCAGCATATTGCCCCCACAGTCTGGGTCCTCATTTTACCCACCTCGGAAGGATGGAAGGCTGAGTCAACCTTAAGCCGGTGAGATTTGAACAGCCGAACTGCGAACTAGCAGTCAGCTGAAGTAGCCTGCAGTGCTGCATTTAACCACTGCGCCACCTCGGCTCTATTTGGCCACTTTATACGCCCATGAAATTTATTACCCTGAAAAAGTTTATGGGTTTACAGTATTTCATCCCCCGCCCACATCTTTAATCATGCACTCACTATATTGTAGTGGAAAGGACGTGGTGGCTCAGTGGCTAAGACACTGAGTTTGTTGATCAGAAAGGTCGGCAGTTCGGCCCGTTCAAATCCCTAGCGCTGCATAACGGAGTGAGCTCCCGTTACTTGTCCCAGCTTCTGCCAACGTAGCAATTCGGAAGCATGTAAAAATGCAAGTAGAAAAATAGGGACCACCTTTGGTGGGAAGGTAACAGTGTTCCGTGTGCCTTCGGCATTTAGTTACGTGGCCACATGATCACAGAGAGGTCTTCTGACAGCTCTGGCTCTTCGGCTTTGAAACGGAGATGAGCCCCGCCCCCTAGAGTCGGGAATGCCTAGCACATACGTGTGAGGGGAACCTTTACCTTTATATTGTAGCGACTTCCAGAAGTTAGCGCTACAACTTTTATCAAGCAAAGCTAGTGTGACCAATGGCAATTCCACAATGTTGTGGAAATTGTCATCCAAGCTATTTGCAGTGCTCCCAAGTTGCTTACCCTTGATCTTAATGTGAGAGATTTCTTTAATGTCACTCCAACTACGCGATGAAACTGGAGGAATGAAATATTCTATGTCCAGAGTATAAGAGCAGAGGAAAAGTTTGTAATTAACAATGCAAAAAATATTTAAAAGTTGATGAACTGTTTGTTCGTTTTGATTTTTGAAATCAAAAGTACATAAGATACAATCTTGGTGTAGTTTTCCCACCTTATCATGAGCAAAATTATAGTTTCTCACCTCATTAATGGAACAGCTCCACTTCCACTTTGATGGGGAAGTGTTTTATACAAGAGAGGATTTTTTTAAAAAAAAAATCAAAGTAAGAGTAAATACTGTATAAGCACAGATGGATTTGATTTGTGATAGGGCAGAATGTGCTAGGTTGGAAACTAAGCTTGGTGGCAGAAATAATTGCCTGATACCCATAATCGAATTCAAAAGTATCTGAACTCCAGACTTCCACAATAAATATCATTAAAATAAAAGTGGTAAACCTTAATAATATCATTACGGTTCATTATGGCTTTCAGCCAGATGCTAAGACTGGATTTGGCATTTTTGTCTACCTGTTGAGTCTTTCCCAAGGACCTGGAATAGGCAGACAATAGGGAAAATAATAGCACAGTCAAAATGTAAGATAAACAACATGAAACACAACAGTTAAAGGGAATTGAAGCAGTTTAACCAGTCCCTATACGTTCTGGGGAAGAGTTCAGAATGTGAAGAGGGAGTCTTATTTCCAAGGGAAGACCCTTTCACAAAGCCAGAGAAGTAGGATCCCATGACCTTCATTCTCCTTACTTATAAAAGTGGGTTATGTGCAAAAGCTTCTTCCAGGAAGAACATATCAAATGGGCCAGTTCACGAAGGCGGGAGCCTTACTGTAGATCACGGGTATCAAACTCAAGGCCCATGGTCCAGATCCGGACCGCAATATGGTCAGATCCAGCCAGTGGTGGGATTCAGCCGGCTTGCACCCCGGGAGAACCGGTTGTTAACTTTCTAAGCAGTTTGGACAACCGGTTGTTGGAAGAAATCTCCTTTTGTTCCCCCCCCCCCACTTTACAGGGCCAATCCTGTAAGGAAGGCAGGAAGGAAAGATTCTGGTGTTGTTTCTAGCCTAATCTTTATTACCCTGCTTACAGAAACTGCCTCTCCGGTTAACCCTGATTACATTGTAACAGCTAAGGCGAAGCGCCCATTGATGTGAGTAATGAGTTGGCCACGCCCAGCCAATCACATGACCACCGAGCCCCGCCAACCCAGCTGTTCATTAGGGCAGAGAACCACTTGTTAAATTATTTGAATCCCACCACTGGATCCAGCCCATGGGGCTGCCCTGGTCTACCCAACACGAAGAGGAAAGATCAGACCAGCGTGGCTTCGGCCTTGTCTACCCAGTGTAAAGAGGAAATAGTTTGGGTAGCGGTGTCAAGCTGACCATGCCACCCAGTTGGCCCCTCCCAGCCAGTCAATCATGCCCAGCCAGCCTTCTAAGGTCAACCAGAGCCCTAATGCGGCCCTCAATGAAACTGAGTTTGATATGCCTGCTGTAGATAGTTTAGGTTTAGGTTTATTAGCATTTGTATGCTGCCCACTCCCTAGAGACTCTGGGCGGCTTACAGATAAAAAGGGGGGCATATAAAAATTAAAAGGAAAACAAACATTAAAATTACACAACATGCATACAGCTTAGAGTGGGGATGGATAAAATCAACAGCCCCAGGCCTGCTGGAACAGCCAGGTCTTAATCGCTTTGCGGAAGGCCGGAAGAGTAGCAAGGGGCCGGATCTCCACGGGGAGATCGTTTCATAGGGCCGGAGCAGCTACAGAGAAGGCCCTCCCCTGGGGAGCCGCCAACCGACATTGACCGGCCGATGGAACCCGGAGGAGGCCTAATCTGTGTGATCTTATTGGTCTCTGGGAGGTAAATGGCAGGAGGCAGTCTCTCAGTTGAGACTTGCACAGTAAAATATCAGCATGTTTGTGTGAAGAAAAAACAGCAGAACAAGTCTTAGCATAGAAATGAGGGGGGAAAAAAATAAAAAAACTTTCAAAATCAAAGAAAGAATTAGAAGTTCCCGATTCACACAAAGCCCCCTCCACAACTACTGCTTTCTATTTCTTTTGCAGTACCAATATGTGGTTCTTACAGATAAAAGATGCTGTAATTTACAGTATATCATCCACAGTACATTGTGATATTGTGCCATGAGAAACTATCACCATCTGGTAAAACAGTTCACAGAGTAGAAAGTAATATTACACTTCAAGCTTCCTCTTGGTGCCTTGAATCTAAGCATGTATTTCTTCATGAAGTTTTTTTTTTTAAAAAAAAATACCGATTTACACACAATCCTACGCAGGTTTACATTGCATTCAGTTTACTGGGGCTAATTTCCCAAACAAACATTGCTATGATTGCAGATGAATTCTTCCTGGATTGTACTCTTAAATTGGATTTTAGTTTGCCATCTGTTGGGATCTAAGGCGGTGATGGGCTTTAAGCACATTAGATTATGCGTTCTTATTGATACGTTCTTATTTACAGATTTCCCTGGTGAATAACTTCTTGAAGTATGGATTAAATGAACTTAAATTGTGTTTCCGTGTCCGACTTACCAAGTATCTTTATGATCAGTACCTACAGTAAGTGATTTTTTTTATAGTTTTTAACATAGCAACAGCAATAGCAATTAGACTTATATACTGCTTCATAGGGCTTTCAGCCCTCTCTAAGCGGTTTGCAGAGAGTCAGCATATCGCCCCCAACAATCTGGGTCCTCATTTTACCCACCTCGGAAGGATGGAAGGCTGAGTCAACCCTGAGCTGGTGAGATTTGAACAGCCGAACTGCAGAACTGCAGTCAGCTGAAGTAGCCTGCAGTGCTGCATTTAACCACTGCGCCACCTTGGCTCTTAATGTAACATTACATTACATCAGGGGTAGTCAACCTTTTTATACCTACCGCCCACTTTTGTATCTCTCTTAGTAGTAAAATTTTCTAACCGCCCACCGTTTCCACAGTGATTTATAAAGTTGGGAAGTAACTTTACTTTATAAAATTTATAAAACAGAGTTGCAGCAAACCCCTACCGCCCACCATGAAAGCTGGAACGCCCCCTAGTCTACCAGCCAATGCCATCTGGCTACCACCCGGGGGAGGGCCTTCTCTGTGGCAGCTCCGGCCCTTTGGAACGAACTCCCCGCAGAGATTCGGACCCTCACCTCTCTCCAGGCCTTCCGAAAAGCCGTTAAAACCTGGCTATGTCGGCAGGCCTGGGGTTGATGAGTTCCCTTCCCCTCTCGATCTGTGTGGCTGTTGGCTATTTTAAATGCTTGTCTTGTACTTGTGTGTTCCCTTTCCCGTTTGAGTCGTTCGCCGCCCTGAGTCCCGCAGGGAATAGGGCGGCATATAAATAAAACAAATCTCAATCTCTAGTGGGCGGTAGGGACCAGGTTGACTACCACTGCATTACATTAAACTTAAACTCTAATCCTTTAAAGGCAATCTAAATTGTAATGTATAATTTAATGTATAAGGAGACCCCGATTCACCTTGCCTCCTTGCCTGATCCTTGCAAGATCCCATCTGCCTGGATAATTTTTGTCCATTTTTCCCATCTTCCCTTCTTAGGGAAAGTGATAGAAAATATGGTTGTTTGGCAGCGTCAGAGGATCCTGGATGAAACAGATTATCTGGGCCCCTTTCAAGCAGAATTTAGGCTCAGTTAAGGGAGAGAAACAGCCTTGGCTGCACTTGGTTTGATTTGGTTTATTGGATTCATATGCCGCCCTTCTCCCAAGGACTCAGGGCGGCGTACAACATTAAAAAAAAATTAAATAGAATAGCCAAAAAACAAACCCAATTAAGATTAACAATAACATTTTTTAAAATAAAAATAGATTAAAATTAACAATGAGTTAGAGTTTAGAGTTTAGAGTAGTTTATTTATATGCCGCCCTTTTCCCTGGGGGGACTCAGGGCGGCTTACAACTCGAAAGGGGGGGAAAACAAACAATTAACACATAAGACAGTACATCATTAAAAGCACAACATTCATACTATTCGGGTGGGTTACAGTCTTTAACCCCAGGCCTGACGGGACAGCCAGATTTTAAGGGCTGTGCGGAAGGTCTGGAGGGTGGTGAGGGTACGAATCTCCACAGGGAGATCGTTCCATAGGGTCGGAGCTGCCACCGAGAAGGCTCTCCTCCGCGTAGTTGCCAGGCTCTCCTCCGCGTAGTTGCCAGTTGCCAATGATCAATGATGTTGCATTTCTCAGAGTGGTTTGCCAGCTACTGAGAAAGCAAACATCCTCACATTGCCTCTCTTTTTAAACTTCTACATGAAGCCACCAAAGTGAGATCACCCGTCACCGTTTGGATGGAGTGGCGCTACCCCCACACAGACCTGGTTCACAACTTGGGGGGGTTCTCCTTGATTCATGAACAGGTGGCAGTCACGGCCTTTGCACAACTTTGGGTTGTGCACCATTTGCAGCCGTTCCTGGTTCAAGAGCCCCTGCACTCAAGTCATTCAAGTCCTGGCCATCTCACATCTGACCTACTGCAACGCACTGAACATGGGTCTAAATTTGAAGAGCATTCGGACACTACAGCTGGTGCAGAGGGTGGTTAGAGTGGCCCATGTCACACTGCTGTTCCGAGAATTAGACTTGCTACTGATTTACTTCCAGGTGCAATTCAAGGTGTTGGTTATCATCTTTAAAAACTTGTATGGCGTGGTTCCAGGTTACCTGAAGGGACTGTCTTCATTCCAACCAGGAGTATCACAATAACCAGCTCCCCGCAGAGATTCGGACCCTCACCTCTCTCCAGGCCTTCCGAAAAGCCGTTAAAATCTGGCTGTGTTGGCAGGCCTGGGGTCGATGAGTTCCCTTCCCCTCTCGAATCGTGTGGCTGTTGGTTGTTTTTAAACGCCCTGCAGTTTTTGCTGTAGTTTTTGTGTTTCCCTTCCCCTCCTTTGGGTTTGTGCGCCGCCCTGAGTCCCGCCGGGAATAGGGCGGCATATAAATAAAATGAACCTTGAACCTTGGTTGACGGACTCGTAGTAGATTCCATCTCACCCCTGCAGTTCTTATTTTCTCCCTTTCCACCTTTGTATCATAATTTTACATACTCTTATCTAATCAATCTATTGATCGATCTATCGATCCACACATGTATAGATGTATATGTATAGCTCTATTTCTTTTAGATGTATATGTATGGTTTTATTTCTTTTAACCTTGTAAGTATCCCAGAGTCGCCTTGCAGAGAGAGGGCTGGCAACAATTTTAATAAATATAAATGTAGTTAATCATTCAGTAAAACTTCTGTATTATATCTTGACATTTTAGGAGTTACACATTCTACAAAATGGGCAATTTAGACAACAGAATAGGCAATCCTGATCAACTACTTACACAAGACGTCGAAAAATTTTGCAACAGTGTAGTGGATCTATATTCAAACCTCAGCAAGGTAAGTGTGGAAAAAAAAGTGATTATGTTGTCATCTGCATGTTTAAATATTACTTACATAGTAGCAATTTAAATATTCGTTCTCAGCATGAAACTGAAAAACTGCTGAATTAAAAGATTTTTCTTGCACTTTAATAACTGTTGAACAATAGAGGAAGCAAAAAACTCTTGAGAAACTGATTTATATTGTAGGAATTTTTTTAAATACAGATTTTTAGTTTTTTTAAAATTGAATTCGCATGTTCACATAATCTTTGAGAAACCAAGTTATAATAAGACATTTTAGCTATGTTTATTTCAAAAATGTGACATTTTTAAAAATGTCCTTTTAAATAAAAAAAACCATATTGCTTGTTTTTCCCATGACCAATATTTACAATTAAATCTTATTTTACAGCCATTTTTGGATATTGTTCTATACATCTTTAAACTAACAAGTGCAATAGGAGCACAGGTAAAATTGTATTTTTATTTATGTACTTTAAGTATGGATTATATATTCTCTAATAGGAGAGATGAATTATTGAGAATTTTCTATAATGTAATATTGAGAAGTATTTGGAACTAAAATGACCAGAAATTTGGAAATCTTCAACCATTATAATCTGTCAAATGTGTGTTACATACTCTATAAACAGATGGTAAATATAATGTGGGATTCTTTTAACAATGTCTTGATAATGTAATCCGTAGATCAGGGGTAGTCAACCTTTTTATACCTACCGCCCACTTTTGTATCTCTGTTAATAGTAAAATTTTCTAACCGCCCACCGGTCCCACAGTAATGGTGATTTATAAAGTAGGGAAGTAACTTTACTTTATAAAATTTATAAAGCAGAGTTACAGCAAACCCCTACCGCCCACCATGAAAGCTGGAACGCCCACTAGTGGGCAGTAGGGACCCGGTTGACTACCACTGACATAGATCATTCAGAGTTTTAAGAATTTCACATACATTAAAATTCTTGTAGAGAGCCAGTTTGGTGTAGTGGTTAAGACACCAGACTAGAAATCTGGAGAGTGTGAGTTCTAGTCCCGCTTTATGCATGAAATCCAGCTGGGTGATCTTGCCCCAGTCATGTCCTCGGAGATCTAGAAAATAGGCAATGGCAATCTACTTCTGAAATCTTGCCCCCCCCCCAAAAAAAAAATTGCAGGGACTCATCCAGGCAGTCACCAGGTATCAACACAGAGATAAACACATACAGACAGTGTTGTGGCCCAGCAGGAGCCGTTGGAGCTGCCACCAGACTCCGACAGCGAGGAGCCCTATGAGTCGGCTCTGGAAGATGTGGAGGACCCTGGACAGGGTTCCGACCCAGAGCAGGGTGCAGAGAGGCTGGTTGGCCACCAGGAGGCGCCTGAGCCTTGGACCAGTGGGGAGGAGACAAGGGAGTGTGAGCCTGAGGTCAGCAGTGAGTTGTTCCTGGATGCTCAGCACTGAAGAGCTAATAGGCATCAGGAACAGTTGTGCAGTTACAGGAGGTAATTGCACTCAGCTGGTGGTCATTAGGCTCCTTTCCAGACTATAAAAGGACTGCTTGCGCACATGCCCCTCTTGCAGAAGTCAACGCAGGAACTAATGTTGGAGAACATTATTGTGAGCTTGGCAGGCTGGATTGCTGCCAAGCCTTATCTGTGTTTATTGCTGCCCAAGCTTGTCTGTGCCGGTTTGCTGCCAAGGACCTGTTTGTCTGTTAATTAAATGCCGTAACTTATCTTTGGCCCCGAGTGTGTTGGTGTGGGACGAGGCGGGTCAGAACAGATATGCATGCCCACATCCCTGCACACATTTTTTTTTGTAGTGGAAATGGATGTATTAATAAGCCACTGTAAAAGGTTAAGTGTCATTGTGTCAGAATCTTTCAGAACAGTTTCTTATCATAGATCAGCCCTTGACATATATGATACAATACAAGTATTTACTCAGAAGCAAATGTTGTTATATTTGGAACCTGCTGTCATTTATAAAAAAAAAAATAAGTGTTATTTAATTTCAGAATTGGCAGGTCTTACTTTAAGATTGATTACATTTTTCTGTAGTTGGAAGTAACTCCTCATCTGTAGTCGGCTGATACTTTGCAACTAGCCTCTGCCCAGATGGGTTGCTAGCTGCGTTCTTTTTGAAAAAGAAAATATTGCTAATAAATTTATTCTGGAAGTTGTGTCTTATTTTATTCTTTGATATTTTCAGGGCCCTGCTTCCATGATGGCCTACTTGATTTTTTCAGGCTTCTTCCTTACGCGCTTAAGAAGACCTATTGGTAAGATGACTATCACGGAACAAAAATATGAAGGCGAATACAGATATGTCAATTCACGGCTGATCACAAACAGGTATGAGATGGTTTCAAGACAAACTAATATTCATTAGGCCAAATATTACAGGCTGAATCAAGTCCATTATGTTGCTATTTATTTTTTTAAAAAAAACTTCTAAACTGTTTCATGTTAAACCTCTCTATATTGGGTGGCAAAGAATTAAAACAATCAATTTTCATCTGAGAACTGAATGAATAAGATATACATGTTTGATTTGTCATAATTTGTTTTAGTGTGATTTAATTTGTTGTACGAAGCACATCCTAAGGGTTTCTTTACTAAAAAAATAACCTTCTTAAAATACCCGTTTTATTTTTTAAAAAATGAAGTTAATAGTGATGTAAACTTAATGTGACCTTTACTGCTTCGCTACTTAATGTGAACTTAATGTGAGCTTTACTGCCAAAGCAGTGAAAATCAGGAGTAGTTATTGCTAATTCTCTTAGAGAACCAAGAGTTTAGTTTAGTTTATTTGTCTTGTATGCCACCCACTCCCGAAGGACTCCGGGCGGCTCACAATAGACAAGGGAAGGGGGATAAATAGACAAAGACAACACTTTAAAAAATGCAACATTCACAGTTTCCGTGGGGCTAGATGTTTCACAAGCCCCCCGGCCTGCTGGAGCAGCCAGGACTTGGTGGCTTTGCGGAAGGCCGGGAGAGTAGTAAGGGTCCGGATCTCCGCGGGGAGGTCATTCCAGAGGGCTGGAGCTACAACAGAGAAGGCTCTCCCCCGGGAAGTCGCCAGCCGACATTGGCTGGCAGATGGAATCTGGAGGAGACCTAACCTGTGAGGAGACGAGTATGGCTGTAACTAAGAATTTAAGGATGCATATACACTCTTGAGTTATTTTGCTTGGTCATTTAAACAAGAACATTTTGCTAATTTTGTTGTGGCAGCAAGATTTCACTAGTTGTAAGACTAGTTTCAAATTCTGATCCAGACATGTAGGAGATCGAAAATCGTGAAATGCTGAAACAGCCAATGTGATTCTATGTTGCAGGGCGGGATTAAAACGTGTGTAGTAAGCTGGGAAAGATATCGAGGGAGCGTTTAAAATGACGACTTCCAACCGGTTGTTTGAAACAGCAAGGTGTCACAACACTTTTATCACCTGTAGACAAACCCCATCTCATTCTCCTGTTGCGTAGCTTGATCTTGTGTGCTGATTAGGCCCTTTTTTTCCCCCTACAGTGAGGAAATTGCATTTTACAATGGGAATGAAAGGGAAAAACAGACGATTCACAAATCTTTTCGTAAACTGGTAAGTTAGCATCAAACCACTTGGTAACTGTAAATAATCCATAACATTTGGCACAGTGATGTTAAAGATTATGAAAGGCTTCTGTGCTAGAGGAATATCTGCATGAGACCGATCACTTAAGGAAAAGTGAAAAGCAATAGGTGAAAGAAACTTTTTTTTTTTCTGAAAGCAATGCCTAAGGACTATGTGTATTTGCCAAATGATATAGTTATAAAGAAGGGGATATGATTGTAACATATTGGCCTTGTCTACAAATTGGCCCTTCAGTCGTAATAAGGATTTTGTCTCCTCCAATTTGATTTGATTCAATTTAGTTATAGTCATTCTCCAAAAATCTTGCCAAACCTGCTTATCACCTGCTTCCCTTCTCAGTCTTTATAGCTTTATTTTTTTCCTTACGTCTGGTACTTAAAACTCCCTTTAGACCCAGTGACTTCAGAATCAGTGAGCTTTGTTGATCCTGGATGTGGATTTTTTTTTTTTTTTAAATGCATTTGACTTTTTACAAGTGCTATTTACAAGCACCAAAGCCTTTTTTCCCCCCTCACCGTTAATTCACTTTTTTAGTTTCCCATATTGCATTATAAATATGCTTTCACTTTTTTAGTTGTGAGTAGGTTGGAGCCCTACCTGAGAGGCAAAACAAATCTTATTGTTAAAGCTTAACAAATTTGATATATGAAGTTTAAAAGGCAGAAAAAACCTATTTCACGTTGCAGGCATTTGCCTCTGAAAATTCATATCATTTCCTTGACGGATGTGACATTCTAAGAGCTTTACCTGTGTTTACCTATCTACATATTTTATTCTTGCGAGTCATCAACACAACACATCCACATATTGGATACAGTTTCTGTAATTCTTTTTTAAGACGTACAGTATATACGGGCATGTATATTACAAAATTGCTCCGCATTTTCTATGCCATTTTTAATCTTAACTGTTCTTTTTTCTCTTTGACTACATTACATGCAGTATACACACACACACACACACACACATCAGAGGTGGGTTCCTACCGGTTCACATCAGTTCGGTAGAACCGGTTCGTCAAATCTACCGAACCGGTTAGAAGAGGTTCCACCAGTGGACCCGGAAAGCAGGGCACACCTACAGAAGAGGTTCCAAAAATTTTTGAAACCCAACACACACACACACACACACACACACACACACACACTCACATGGAGAGAGAAAGAGAAAGAAAGGAAGAAAGAAAGAAAGAAAAAAAAGAAAAAAGAAAGAAAAAATGAGAGATGAAAGAAAAAAAGGAAAAAGGGACAGAGAGACAAAAGGAAGGAAAGAGAGAGAGAGAGAGAGAAAACACATGGCCGGCAAGCCACTCCCACCAGGTCACATGGCCGGCAAGCCACTCCCACAAAGGAGGCCACACCCACAGAGTAGGTTTGAAAAATTTTTGAAACCCACCACTGACACAAACATACTTTTTTTTTCCTGGTCCTCATTTTATGCTGCTGTCATTCTAGTGTAAGGATTTTTTCCCTCACCTGTAGCATTTTTAATAGACATTCCACCAAGTATCTTTTCACTGACTTCTCATAACTCCACACATTTTTGTGGTATTTTGTAGCATACATCATTTCATTCTTTTCCAAACAATGTTCTCATTCTTTTTCCTTCTGTCCACTTTCTGTTAATCTAAATGGGAGATTAATATATCTTCTAAAACTTTTTCAAATAGGATTTGGCACCAGTTGAACCAAAATCCTATTTTACTCATGCTATTCTACACAAACTAAGATCTTTAACATAGAGACTACTTTGTAAGCCAATGTGCTATTTATTGCCTGGAAAAATACCAACTGAGAGGCATATGCAGTGAAATTACACAAAATGAACCAAATTTCATAAGATTACTATTCTTGCATGAAATATCATGAGATTTTTAAAAAAATCATTTCTCTAATTTTTATTTTTGGGTACACTCAACAATACACAGTGATTGTCATTGCCTCAAAAGGGTCACGATTCCCTCATCCACGAACATCTGATATAAAGATATATAAATGTGATTAAATTGTGAATAAAAGGGCTATCTTGAAATTATAAACAATTTTTACCATGTACTATAGCAATAAAATTATCCACATCTTTTCTGAAAATTATGGCTTATAAAAAGATGGTACTTTTTAAAAAAATAATGAGCCGAGGTGGCGCAGTGGTTAAATGCAGCACTGCAGGCTACTTTAGCTGACTGCTAGTTCGGCAGTTCGGCTGTTCAAATCTCACCGGCTCAGGGTTGACTCAGCCTTCCATCCTTCCGAGGTGGGTAAAATGAGGACCCGGATTGTTGTTGGGGGCAACATGCTGACTCTGTAAACCGCTTAGAGAGGGCTGAAAGCCCTATGAAGCGGTATATAAGTCTAACTGCTATTGCTATTGCTAAAACACAACAACAAATGAGGTTGCGAAAAATGGCCTGCTACTTAACAAATTTGCAATTCTTGGATAAGTAGTTCGCTCCTGTATATTGTAGAATGCAACATTTTTCCTGTTTTTGTTTCCCAATAAAATAAATACATCCTAAGAAAGACGGAGAGGCGATCTGTTTTTAATCCATAATTTAAGTTCCATGTTTAAAATGTGCGAATCAATACATGGAACATATTTCCATTTATGGTGGACCTGTGAGGAGGCAAATTTTGTTTGGAAAAGGATCAAAAATTGGCTGGAGGCAATAACAGAGGTTAAAATAGAATGGAAACCTGAAGTTTTTTTATTAGGAATTATGCCGGTGAAATACAAAAAAGAAATCCAATATTTAATACTACATGTACTTACAGCGGCAAGGATTGCCTTTGCCCAGAAATGGAAAAACAAATTAACCCCAAATGAAGATGAAATAATAAGAAAGATTATGGACTGTGCCGAAATGGATAAATTAACGAAAGAAATACAGGGAAAGGAAGAATCAGAATTCTACCAGATTTGGGATAAATGGTATAGATGGATGGAGGAAAGAAACAAAAATCAATGAAAGAATATAACAACACTCAAAAATAATAGTTATGAGTAAAATAAGAGGGTTAAGAATGGTGAAATCTAAATGAAATACGATAGAAGGGGAAATAATATAAGGTGAGCGGTATCGATTGATGATTGCTAATATAAAAAAACAGGAAGTTCCTGTTCGCACTGTATTGTATAAATGATGTGTACGTCTAATTTGTGTGTGTGTGTATTTTACATGTTTGTTAATAAAAATCTTTAAAAAAAATGTGTTGACATAACTTTGGAACGAGCTCCCTGTAGAGATCCGCACCCTCTCCACCGTCCAAGCCTTCCGCACAGCCCTGAAGAACTGGCTCGCCCGCCAGGCCTGGGGATAAGGATAGTGTCCCCTCCCGAATGATGAATGTATGTTGCTTACCATTTTAGTATTTGTCTCTATTTTGTTGTCTGTATCCCCCCCCTCCCTAGTTTATGTGAGCCGCCCTGAGTCCCCTCAGGGAAAAGGGCGGCCTACAAATTCCAATAAACTAAACTAAACTAAACTTTTCATTTTTTTTATCGCCCTAGGTAGAGCATCTGCATAATTTCATTCTGTTCCGGTTTACAATGGGCTTCGTAGACACCATTGTTGCTAAATGTAAGTCTTCTTTCCTCCCTCCCTCCCTCCCTCCCTCCCTCCCTCCCTCCCTCCTTTCTTTCTTTCTTTCTTTCTTTCTTTCTTTCTTTCTTTCTTTCTTTCTTTCTTTCTCCCCTGTTATAGAATTTTCACAAAACAGGCATTTTGCCATGTAAAGTTCGATAGGGCCACTATCTTATTTTTCTGACTTTTAAATAGCAGCCTCTCCCTTCTGATTACTGTACCATTTAAGATGTTTCCCTAACCTTGGGCAGAAGGAAAGGGAAAAGTCTTATAGCACAGGGGTTCGTTCACATTTTGTTGATCCCAGATGATTGTTTAAACTGTGAATTAATGCGATCTCCATTACAGTCATTGTCCTTCCCGCTTCCCCTTGCAGAATAAAAAGATTGGAGAGGTGTAATACACATTGAAATCAATGCACTGATGCCGGGAACCATGGTGCACTGCACAAACAGCCCAATCTATTCCCCCATTGGGTGCCTGCTTACCAGTGGTGGGTTTCAAAAATTGTTGGAACCTACTCTGTGGGTGTGGCCTCCTTTGTGGGAGTGGCTTGCCACCCATGTGACCGGATGGGAATGGCTTGCCGCCCATGTGACCGGATATGAAATTATGAATTAGTACTTAGATCGGTCCAAGTAGCTATTCAGAAACTCTGGCATTGAAGCATGCAAGTCTTAAAGCTGTCAAGTTACAAGATCCTTGCCAGTGGTGGGTTTCAAAAAATTTTGGAATCTCTTCTGTAGGTGTGGCCTGCTTTCCGGGTCCACTGGTGGAACCTCTTCTAACTGGTTAGGTAGATTTGACGAACTGGTTCTACCGAATAGGTGCGAACTGGTAGGAACTCACCTCTGCTGCTTACTCTCTTCTAATTCTTTCCTCACCAATCTCTCTGTGAATTGGGAAGAGAAAAAACAAGCTATTTCTGTAGGTAATTTCCCCTGTGCCTTTACCTGTCCTTCTCCAAGAGAAAGACATTACAAGAGAGTAAGCAGTTACACAAAGGAAAACACAATGGGCAGTATGGCATGCTCATATCTGCTTGCACCTGAATATTGCTTTTAATGTGTATTACCCACTGTGTGCCTGCTTAAAGTAGCCCTTTCGTAGTAACTGATTGCTTTACCATAAACTAAAAATTGCAACCCATCTTCCAAGTTACAACTGCCCCACATATGCTCTCACAGTCCCACAATCACATTTCAGACACTTGGCAACTATTTTGCATTTAAGACCAGTTGCAGTGTCCTAGGATCAGGTGGCCACAATTTGTGGCAGTTTTTGCTGGTTTCCAGCAGAATATGGCAAAAAACAAACAAACCCCACCCATTGGATATACTGGATTCGCTTAATCTTTCGGTCCGCTTATTGATAATATGATTTGATTAATGACTATTGTGGCTTACTTTATGATCGTTATAAAATGGTTCTAAAACAGAATCAGGTTACATGGGCACATACTTAACGATCACAATAACTTACGACCAAAATTCTGGGCCCAATTGCCGTCATTAAACAAGGACTCCTATACTGTCTTGCTCTCCAATGAATATAAATACAAATATTAATTCCTTTGTTATAACTGTACTGGGATGAGCATTCCAAAGGACTGGGGAATGGTTAGGAGGCAAACGTAAGCCAAGGTGTGAAACCGATCAGCCGTGTCAGTTTCACTTGTCAATTTCAACCCTGAAATCCAGTTCTGATCAGACGATTTCTCCACTTAATAGCCGTGACTCGCTGGTTCCTAATTGTGGTTGCTAAACATTTATCACGACAAATGCGCGATATCCGTATGCGCGCCGACAAAACCGCGATGTCAAAATCGCGCCCACAAAAGCGTGCCGACAAATGCGCGCCGACAAAATCACGTCATCAACAAACTACATAGTGGGACGTGTATACGTACGTTATAATCCTACCCCTAATTTTGTCGGCGCGCATTTGTGGACGGGATTTTGACGTCACGGTTTTGTTGGCGCAGTTTTGTCGTCGCGCTTATGGCTATTGCGCAATTGTTGGGTCATGCTAAACAAGGACTACCTGTATTAAACTGAAAAGAATAAAACGGTGTTTCATGAAACTGCTGTCCGAATGTTGGATCAATCCACATTTAAAATAACGACATGGAATTAGAAATACTTCCCCCCCCCCTTTCAAATGTTACAGATCTTGCAACCGTAGTTGGCTATCTGGTTGTTAGCCGCCCGTTTCTAGACCTGTCCCATCCTCGTCATCAGAGTAGCAGCCATGCTGAACTTTTGGAGGTGAGTAATATATTTGCTGCAGTAGTTATAATAAATGACACACATATTGCTTGTTGGTTTTTGAGAGAAAAACCTGTATTTCATTGTTTTAAGGATTACTACCAAAGTGGAAGAATGCTACTGAGAATGTCTCAAGCCCTTGGCAGAATAGTCCTAGCGGGTCGTGAGATGACTCGATTGGCTGGGTAAGTGTCAAGTACGAGCAACTAAAGCCGTAAATAGTTGAAGTAAACAATTTTATTGACTTCTACCTGTGTTATAAGAATCTGCCCAGACTGGTCAGCTTCCTCAGGAACGGCCAGATAAGACTGTTGAGGGAGATCAAGCTTGGCTGTGCAAGAATTCTAAGCTAGACCCTCGCTTGACTCCTGCTCCTTGCCTGGCCAGTAGTTTCCCAACAGTAACCTTGACCAATAGCAATAGCAATAGCAGTAGCAGTTAGACGTATATACCGCTTCATAGGGCTTTCAGCCCTCTCTAAGCGGTTTACAGAGTCAGCATATCGCCCCCAACAACAATCCGGGTCCTCATTTTACCCACCTCGGAAGGATGGACGGCTGAGTCAACCCTGAGCCGGTGAGATTTGAACAGCCGAACTGCAGAACTGCAGTCAGCTGAAGTAGCCTGCAGTGCTGCATTTAACCACTGCGCCACTTCGTGCAATCCCATTTTCATTCATAAAATAAATGTATTTTATCCTCCTTGTTAGCCCCAAATCCGTATTAATTTCTAATTATGAGATAACTAAGATCAATTTGATTGTTTTTAGGGAGGGAGGGAGGTTTGACGAGGGGTGTTAAATTTTAATGTAATATGATTGCACATGTATACTGTCTTCTCTTATTTTTTATTTAAAACTAGGATATGTTAAGTATATTGTTATGGAAGTATAAATACCATCAACATAGATTGGAGTTTGCTCAGAAGCGGAAATACACCAATGAGAGGAAGAGTGGGAAACAGAAGGGAGAAGAAAGATGGGAAGAGAAGGATAGGAGAGAGGGTAAGGGGGGAAGATGAGGAGGATAAGGAGGAGTGGAATGTAGAGAGAGGAGAAGGAGAAAGGAAGGGGAAGTAGAGTAGGAAAGGATGCTGGAGGGAAGAAAGGAGGTAGGAGAGAGGTAGAAGAAAGAGGTGTATGGAGAGCAGAAGAGCTAATAATGAGTTTTTATATTTTCGGGTGTTGATGACAAGAGGAACTGATGTAATTGCTATTTAATACAATAGGATACTGGCTATGTAATAGCATACATGTGATTGTATGTTATGAAAATGAAAATAAAAAAGTATATTTGAAATATAAAAAAGGAAGTATTTTAACAAAGCTTGGACCATCGTTTATGGAAAAAGAAATCTTTCTAAATGTTTATAATATGCACTCGTGATATGTATTATTTTGTTTTCCATTTTAAACTTGTCGATTTCACCTATTTTTGATGAACGTTCAGTTTTGAAGAAAATTCTTGAAGTCCGTCAGTTTAATAGATTTATAACCTTTAGCTTCACAGCTCGAATTACAGAATTAATGCAAGTTCTGAAGGAGCTAAACAAAGGGAAATACCAACGAACCATGTTAACACAAGACAAAGGTAACTATGGTGCCCTGAAGTTGATTAAGGAATTAATACAAAAACACATAATAACTTTACTATTAATTACTTACTGTTTTTAAATTTTTAAATTTAAGATTTAGACCTGAAGCAAGCCACTCCGTTGATTCCTGGTTCAGGACGAATTGTCATAACAGATAACATTATCAAGTAGGTAAAATCCCTCACTTTTTATTAAGACGTCCTATTAACCTTTTTCATTTTTACCTACCTATCCGTGCTGTCTAGATTTTATTTTTAATTTTTAGCATTTGTGGTAGATCTCTGCACACACCTTTTACCCTGAAGAGTAAACTGTACAAGAAGCAGCTGTGAGACCATGTCTACAATTGCTTCCTGGCAATGCCATTTTTTTCACCCTTCCCCACCCCCAATTGTGGTCTTCTGAATGCAGAAAATCATGTAGGCTTCTGTATGGACATGCTTCCACAGATCTTGTAGGCCTCTGTATGGACATGCTTCCCCAGATCTTGGAGCTATTGTCATCTGCATGGGATTCAATGAATGAAGTTGAAAAGCAAATCGTATTACATTTGAAATGTGTAATGAATGAGTAGCAATTATAGCAATTAGACTTATATACCGCTTCATAGGGCTTTCAGCCCTCTCTAAGCGGTTTACAGAGTCAGCATATTGCCCCCAACAACAATCCGGGTCCTCACAAGCCACTACATATTCAGTTGGCAGGGTTATCTAGGGATCTGACTTGATTGATTTAAGACAACTGTTTTACATTGATCAGTGTTTTACTCCAACTGTCAACAACTATGGCCATCTCTTGGATCTACAAGAAGCTTTGTGGGAGAGAGTTGCAGTGAAGTAAACATATAAAATAGGCTTTATTAAACCACAGTCAAAAAGTTATTGAACAGTTGCTGTTCATACATACCCAAGCTTTCGAAAGGAAACAGTCAACATCAACACAATTCCACCTTTAGTTCTCTTTTATGTACAAAGAGCTGTGATGGCAATTGGAACTGGAATTTCCACCGCTAAACAATGTGATTATAAAGCTCGACGCTATGCGACTGCATTGCTTGGCGATAGCAATCCTGGCAGCGCCGATTGCAATTGTGAACCGAATTCCACCCATCGTTAGCTGAGGATGCATTCCAATGCAAATCACTCCTGGCTTGGTAGCAAGCAGCCCAGGAACTGCACAACCTAGGGCCATGATGGTGTGGCAGGCCAAAGTGGCGCGCAAAGCCATGTCACCCAGCACGCGCAGCCTTGCCTGTTTGTCTTCTGGGTATCTGGCGCCCTTGTGTCTGCGATAATCGGCTGTCCTTCATGCACGCGGCAGTGGCAAAAACGTGTGTGTGCATGCACACTGGCCAACTGATCGTCGGGTGTGCATGCACGCTAGAAACCGGAAGTTCAGCTTTTTCGGAGTGTGACCCCAATAAGCGCGTGTACGCACGACATTTCCGTGCGACTTTTTTGGCACTCGGTACTAAAAAAAGGTTCAGCATCACTGGCGTAGGGGGCTGCTTGCCACCTTGCAACTCAGGAGCTTCATGGCTTGCCACAGCTCTGGATGTGAAGAGCCGAGGTGGCGCAGTGGTTAGGGTGCAGTACTCCAGGCCACTTCAGCTGACTGTTATCTGCAATTCAGCGGTTCAAATCTCACCGGCTCAAGGTTGACTCAGCCTTCCATCCTTCCGAGGTGGGTGAAATGAGGACCCAGACTGTGGGGGCAATTTGCTGACTCAATTTGCTAAAAATCTGTAAACCGCTTAGAGAGGGCTGAAAGCCCTATGAAGCGGTATATAAGTCTAATAAATAAATAAAATAAATAAATAAATCTGCAAGGAGTCCTGTGCCCTAGCACTAAGCTGCAGTTACCCCAGGAAGCTTCAACCATCACAATGGGAAGCCCCAGTCATCTCAAGAAGTTGTAACTGTCCCAACATCAACTGCCCTTGTGCTCTGGCCTCTGAAGCCCCTCCCGTCCTGCGTTCCACTGCCCCAGCTAAATTTTGCTGTCTTCTTAGCAATAGCAATAGCAGTTAGACTTATATACCGCTTCAGCATATCGCCCCCACAGTCTGGGTCCTCATTTCACCCACCTTGGAAGGATGGAAGGCTGAGTCAACCTTGAGCCGGTGAGATTAGAACCGCTGAACTGCAGATAACAGTCAGCTGAAGCGGCCTGCAGTCCTGCACCCTAACCACTGCGCCACCTCGGCTCCTCCTTCTTGTTCCCACTGCTGACAAGGTGTAATGAGTTATGTGGGAAAGAGCTTGGGAGACAGAGGCTGCCTATACCCACATCTACAGAACAAGAGGCTTAGAAGGAACCCTTCCTAAATTGTGGCACAGATGGGAAAGATAGGCAGGGAAAATTGAAGCACCGCTGTGATTGTAAGTGCAGATGGGCTGCCAAGCGCCTGGATTTTGATCACTTGGCTTCAGAAGTGCCACAACAGCCGTAGCTTCAGGAACCAAGTGTATCATTCACCTGTAACTTTGAGCCATCCCTGAAAAAAATGGTTGTAACTTAAGGAAGACCCATATCGTTTCTGAAAAGTAATAGCATCTACAAATATTAAGAAAAAGGGACGGAGGTTAATGCTTGTGAAACATAACAGTATTTATGTTTTCAACTCTGTAGATTTTCATATATTTTCCCGTTTTCGACTTCAAAAATTTTGAAGTGGACATTTTGTTATTTGCTTATTCTCCTGTGTGCTGCTCCGGGAATCCAATCATGGGTTAACTTAGCCTTCTAGCCTTGAGACTGAGTATGCAAATATCAAAGTTACGCCTCCTCTGACTGGACTTCCGCTTCCTCTCCAGTCCTTATTACTCAGTCAAGCCTACGAGACTTATTTTCAACGCTCTCTTGATTAATTGCTAATATTTCTACATTAAGGATGAAATTACTTGGTTTTTCACTGTGGATTTCTTGCTGGATTGGAGGTAAAGCGGCAGATTGCTGTCAGCAGATTCCTCCCTCGCTATTTCCCTTAAGGGATATCGGATCGCTGCAGCTGGAGTGGGGCTTCTCCGCCTGCCCTCCCTTATCATCAGCGCGCAAGGAAGCTGAGTCTCCCAGCGCTGCCACCCCTGCCGGATAGCACCCGCCCGCGGGCGCGGTCAGATCCGAGGCTTTGGCTTGTCGGAGCGGGTCTTCCCCCCCTTCCCCGCCTCCCTCCTTTGTGCCCTCGCTGGAGCGGCTGCCGGAGGATTACACGGATCGGCTGTTGGGAATTTCCCTTGCGGTTCCTTTGAATTTCGCGCCTTTGAAGCCGGTGACCTTATTTGGAAGCGCTTTTCACGCATGCGCTCTAACGCCTGGGATGAGAAGGCAGATTTGGTTCGCGCGCTTGAGTCTGCGCACTGCTTCCGCCCCTCCCTTTTCCCTCACTCGAGTTTGCTGACTCAGGGAGGAGGTCGCTTCTCTTAGTCTCTGCTTCCACGTGGCGTTCTTGGCGAAGTGCTTTCAATTGCATTCCTTTGTCTCGCTGATTGAGCTCTTTCAAACTCATATCATGGCTGATCAATTGCAAGGTACTGTCCGGCCAGTTTCTGAGCCCCGTTCCCCTGGCGAGGGAGGGGCCAGCCCTGGGCCCAGCAGGGCCGCGACCAGGGCCTCTACTAGTAGGCCTCGAGCCTCATCTACTGTTCGGGATAAGTCGCACAAGCGCAAGGACAAGGCCAAAGTTCCCCCCAAGGCATCTGGGGCTCCCATTTCTTCCCCTCCGGTTTTGGTTCAGCAGCCTGTGTCTCCGGTGAGGGTTGTTGAGCAGGGTTGGTCTCCTGATATTCAGCTTCCCCAGGGCCCTATTCCCGAGGTAGGGGCTTTCGGGCCTCGTTCTCCCCCAATTATTTCGGAGGCTAGTGGGGCTTCTCTTCGTTCACCTCCACGCGCTGGGCCCTCTGCCACGTTCACCCCCACAGCTGCAGGCCTCAGGCCTCTGGAGGGCCAGGATTTGGGCCTTTCTGCTGAATTCTACAGCATGATCTCAGAGGCTATTTCCAGAGGGGTGGATGCGGAATTAGCGCGTAGATCCCAGGTCTCCAGGCCTACTCTGGCCTACTCAGGCCTGGCTCCCCAAGCAGTACAAGGGGATTCTTCCATTCTGCAAACTGATCCTCCTTCCCCTTTACACTCTGTGTTTAGCGCACAATCTCCCTTAGTGGAAGAAGGTGAAATCCAGGATAGGGAACTCTCTGGTGACGAGGGCCTTCCTGTGGACCAGCCTCCGCCCCCTGGGCTTTTCAGGCACGCTCTTTTCAAATCCCTGCTATATAAGGCCAAGACTACCACCCACATGGGGGAGGCAATTTCTGCAGAAAGTGCTGCTGTGGGCCTGGATGCCACCGAGCGGCTCTTTGCTGAGCAGGTGGCTCTGCAGGATTTTATCCCATCTCCCAAGCTTTTTCTTGATTTGATCCAAAAGCAGTGGGATGAGCCGACCGCGGTTAAAGCCCCTGGGTCTGGTGATAGGAAGCTTTTCACATCTTCCCCAGAGTTGGAGGCCCTCCTGCAGTTTCCCACAGTGGATGCTCCCATAGCGGCTCTTGCTTCACCGGCATTAATTCCTTCTGAAATTTCGGAAGGATTGAAGGCCGAGGACCGCAAGGCCGAATCGGTCCTTCGCAAGACTCATCAGGCAGCAGCGTGGGCCTTGCGATCAGCCACTGCAGCTTCCTTCTTTAATAGGACTTCTTTAGTTTGGCTGAGACAGCTACAGGAAAGGCTGGATCCGGAGGAACTGCGCCTCCATCAGGATGTCACCAAACTGATAGCGGCCCTAGAGTTTTCTGCTGATGCCACCCTTAGCGCGGCGAAGTTTGCTTCCCGAGCCGTGGCTTCCAATGTGGCCTCTCGCCGTTTGCTCTGGCTCCGCCACTGGCAAGCTGATATCAAATCCAAGTGGCGTCTAGCATCCACGCCCTTTAAGGGCGGGGCCTTGTTTGGTTCAGTGCTGGATCCAATTCTCATTGAGACTCGGGACAGACGTAGGGTGCTTCCCTCCACAAGTGCCCGGGTGGCCAGAAGGCCACAGCCTTATGGTAGACGACAGCCCTTTCGGTCTGGGGACTCGGGGTTTACCTCTGCCCCCTATGTCCCCAACTATACCAGGGGGTTCTCCCAGGCACAGGACCGTGGCCAGGACCGAGCCGGGGCCAGAGACAGGGGGCGCCAGCAGAGTCAGGCGCAGAGTAGACGGTCATTCCGAGGAGCGGGCAACCGATCCTTTCGCAGATACCGCTGACTCGCAGGAGGTAGGGCCCATAGGAGGACGTCTCTTGGCCTTCGCCCACCGGTGGGCGGAGCTCACGTCAGACGCCTGGGCCCTTCAAGTAGTGAGTTTGGGTCTCACGCTAGAATTTCTATCCATCCCCCCGAGGAGGTTCATCAGGTGCCCTGTGCCCAGGTGCCCGTCAAAGCGGCGCCTTATGGACACCGAGATATCTCATCTTCTCACCATCAGGGCCATAGAGCAAGTTCCCAAAGGGCAGGGAGGCCTAGGGTTTTATTCCATCTTGTTCCTAGTACCAAAGAACTCCGGGGGATGGAGGGCAATCCTAGATTTGAAACAGCTCAATCAGTATATCAAATACCAAAAATTCAAAATGCACTCTCTAAAGAGCATATTGGCTTCCATCCGCCAAGGCGACATGATGACTTCCATAGACATCAAAGAAGCGTACCTCCATGTGCCCATTCATCCGGCACATCGGAAGTTCCTGAGGTTTCACTTCAACGGCCGTCATTATCAATACCGGGCCTTGCCATTCGGCCTCTCCTCGGCCCCGCGCACGTTCACCAAGCTTCTGGCAGTATTGGCAGCCTCCCTTCGCTCAATTCCAATACGCATCAATTGTTATTTGGACGACGTGTTGGTGCTGTCGTCCTCTCGAGATCAGGCCCTCCGAGACCTACAGGTCACGATGGACGCATTGCGGGACCATGGCTTTGTCCTCAATCTGCCCAAGAGCCACCTGCGCCCAACCACGTCCCTCCTTCATCTGGGAACCACCATCAACTCGATGTCGTGCGAGGTTTTCCTGTCCCCGGAAAGGAGGCAGAGCATATACCGCCTAGCGCATCATGCGCTATCCCATCGGCGAGTACCGCTGCTGTCGCTTTCCAAACTGCTAGGGAAGATGATCTCCTGCATCAGCGTGGTGCCCTGGGCCAGGTTCCATGCGCGTCCTCTCCAGTGGTTCCTGCTGCCCTTCCAAAGAGCGCATACCAGTCATTCCCACATCAAGGTGCAGCTCCCGGGCAAGGCCAGGCGGTCCCTGCATTGGTGGATGTCGTCCAGGCTCCTCAGGGGATCTCCATTCAAGGAGCCGGACCGCGTTCAAGTTACAACGGACGCCAGCTTATTCGGATGGGGGGCCCATGCCCTGGACAAAGTGGCCCAAGGTCGATGGTCGGATCAGGAGCTGGCGAACAGCATAAACTGGCTGGAGTTGCGGGCCATCCGTCTGGCTCTCCTGGAATTTCGGGACATTGTATCTCATCACCATGTGTTAATCCTGACCGACAATGTGGCCTCCAAGGCTCACATCAACCGCCAAGGGGGAACGCAGTCCAGAGCTCTGATGCTGGAAGCGGAAAGGTTGTTCCATTGGGCGGAGCCCAGACTCTCATCGATTCGGGCGGAGCACATCTCGGGCGAAGCCAACACTCAGGCGGACTGGCTGAGCAGAGCGACTGTGGATCAGGGGGAGTGGCAGCTCCACCCCATTCTCTTCCAGGAGCTCTCTCACCGCTTCGGCCTGCCCGAGGTGGATCTGTTCGCTCACCCGCGCAACGCACAACTTCCCCGGTTTTACTCCCGATACCAGGCTCCGGGGGCGGAGGGAGTAGACGCTCTACGCAGCCGTTGGCCGGCCGGCCTTCTCTATGCCTTTCCTCCTCTCCCGATCCTTCCGTCGGTCATTCAGAAGATATTGACAGAACAGGCGGAAGTGCTGCTGGTCGCTCCAATGTGGCCCAGACGTCCCTGGTACGCAGACCTCGTCCATCTGTCCGTTTCGCGTCCTTGGAGGATCCCGGACGACAAGATTCAGCTCCACCAAGGGGCTCTCCGGCACCCGGGCCCTCAGCTGTTGCAGTTAGCCGTGTGGCACGTGAGCGGGAGATGCTAGCGGCCCTCCACTATTCAGACGAAGTCATCTCTACAATTCAGGCGGCCCGTCGCCCGTCGACTACCCGTATTTACGAAGCTACCTGGCAGGCCTTCTGCCGCTGGTGCCGACGCACCGGGGTCGATCCCATCAAGGCCTCGGTGCCCCAGGTTCTGGATTTCTTGCAGTCCGGCCTCAACAAGGGGTTGGCACCAAACACACTTCGCCGTCAGGTCACAGCCCTGTCAACGGTGGTCGGGGGTGGCCAAGGCCGCTCCTTATCCCAGCACTTGCGAGTTCGAACCTTCCTTAAGGGTGCTTCCAACTTACGACCGCCGACGGTACATCGTTATCCCACGTGGGATTTGACCTTGGTTCTCAGGGCCCTTACAGCTGCCCCCTTTGAGCCTCTACACTCCATCAGCCTCCGCTTGCTGACACTCAAGACGGCTTTCCTGGTGGCCATAACATCGGCCAGGAGGGTGTCGGAGCTAGCAGCCCTTTCGGTTCGTGCGGATCTTTGCATCTTCCACCCGAACAAGGTAGTGCTTCGTTTGGATCCGACCTTTCTTCCAAAGATAAATTCATTGTTTCACAGAACTCAAGAACTTGTCCTGCCGGACTTTGTCCTCACCCGTCTCATCCGCGGGAACGTCAGTGGCACCATCTGGATGTGCGCAGGGCTCTTCGTCGCTATGTGAAGCGCACGGCGTCGTTCCGAAGATCGGAGGCCCTGTTCGTCTCCTTCCAGCCATCTTCAATGGGACAGAAGGTGTCCTCCCACACCATCGGCCGATGGTTGAAAGCTTGCATTGCGTTGGCGTATGACACCCACTCCAGACCGGTTCCAAGGCGAATCACTCCTCATTCCACCAGGAGTGCGGCCACCACAGCGGCCTGGGCGACGCAAGCGTCCGTGGAAGAGATTTGCAGGGCGGCCACTTGGGCATCCCCCTCGCCTTTTATTCGCCACTACAAGATTGATGTCTTCGCCTCGGCCGAGGCGTCCTTTGGGCGGAGAGTGTTGCAAAGGGTCCTTCCGTCTGCGGAGGAGCCTGACCAGCCTAGCTCCCGCCCGGGGAGTTCATTGCTTTGATATATCCCATGATTGGATTCCCGGAGCAGCACACAGGAGAATGACCGTTGTCTTACCTGAACGGTCCTTCTATGGGTGCTGCGAAGGGAATCCAAACCCGCCCGCGGCTTCGGCTGGTCAGGGCTCCATGTGACTGTGACTAGTTACTGACTGGACTTGACTCCGTTGTGCCGGATGACTTGCGGCTTGTTGAGGATTGACATAATGCTTCTTCGGTGGACTTCGTAATAAGAACTGGAGAGGAAGCGGAAGTCCAGTCAGAGGAGGCGTAACTTTGATATTTGCATACTCAGTCTCAAGGCTAGAAGGCTAAGTTAACCCATGATTGGATTCCCTTCGCAGCACCCATAGAAGGACCGTTCAGGTAAGACAACGGTCATTTTGTGGGCGTGGCTATGTTGCAAGGACCTTGAAAATGTTAACCCTCTTGTTTAACAGTAATTCACTAGTAAATTGAGTTGACAGTTTACTAATTAGTTTATTAATTGTCCCTTTTTTGCAATGGTAATATTTTTTAATAATTAATGGTGGTATGTCTATTTTCCTTGAAGATTTGATCACGTTCCATTGGCAACACCAAATGGCGATTTGCTGATTAAAGATCTCAACTTTGAGGTACCTTGTAACATTCACGATTTCATCTGGAAATAATTTGCTGAATAAGAATATAAAATGTGTTTTGTTCCACTTCCCATCCCAAAGCATTGTCTTTGGAAGATTATTTCAGAACAAAGTGATCTCTGATAGTGAGGGAGATTGCCTTCAAAGTGAAAAACTATCCAAAATTAGTGGAGGTATTATATTATATTGGAGGTATCATATTAATTATATTTATTATATTATATTATATTATATTATATTATATTATATTATATTATATTATATTATATTATATTATATTATATTATATTATATTATATTATATTATATTATATTATATTATATTATATTATATTATATTATATTATATTATATTATATTATATTATATTATATTATATTATAATATTATATTATATTATATTATATTATATTATATTATATTATATATTTTATATTATATTATATTTATTATATTATATTATATTTATTATATTTATTTATTATATTGGAGGTATTGTATTATATTATATATATTATATTATATTATATTATATTATATTATATTTATTATATTATATTATATTATATTATATTATATTATATTATAATATTATATTATATTATATTATATTATATTATATTATATTATATTATATTATATTATATTATATTATATTATATTATATTATATTATATTATATTATATTTATTATATTATATTATATTATATTATATTATATTATATTATATTATATTATATTATATTATATTATATTATATTATATTATATTATATTATATTTATTATATTATATTATATTATATTATATTATATTATATTATATTATATTATATTATATTATATTATATTATATTATATTATATTATATTATATTATATTATATTATATTATATTATATTATATTATATTATATTATATTATATTATATTGGAGGTATTATATTATTCAGTGAAATCTACCTAATTTTGAGGAGTTTCTCCTTCTCAGTATAGGGCCCTTTCACAGACAAGAATGTTTTCTAAATTTGGGGGAAAGTCCCAAGAGGCAGGAAAAGGAAAGATTTCTATATGGGAAACTTTTAAGAGGGGAGCTAACCCACATAGATTCTAAGTAGTTTTCCCATCCTCTGTATGCATAATACTAAATATTTGCATAAATCTCTTCCTGGTGATAATCATGCTATACACATGGAAACCAGGAGAAATTTGACAAACTGATTGCTATTCTCCATGGGCCTAGTCAACACTAATATAGGAATTTGAAAAAAACACAGGTTTTTTTTCATTAGGTAGTCATAATATAAACCAGAATATCCATTCCATAACATTTTTTGTGTAGCTCCAAGATTGCCTCACAAGGGTTTCAAGCAACCTGTTTTGTCCAATCCAGATCCTTATAATTTCCAGACAAAAAAAAGGACCTCCATAGTTGATGGAGCCCAGTTCAGACTTGGGTGGCAGCATAAAACTTTGTATCATCAGCACCCCAAGTCACTTCAGAATTTCTCCCAGTGGCTTCATATAAATGATAAAGAGTAGGGGAGAGAGAGGACCAATTTCTGTGGCATTCCACAAGTAAGTAGCCAGGGGGATGATCTTTAAGATAGACCAGATCAGAAAAATAACACCAGAACCATACTTGATTGAGACACGCTACAATAGCAGAAACTTTCATTTTATTTTCATAAAACAATCTAGTTCAAATTATTTTTAAAATGTGTCAATTTAACTGAACGTTTTAGTACTTTAAAAAAGCAGGTCCGTCCCATAGTGAACCGAAAATTTGCATGTAGGTTTTTAACTTCCTTCTACCAAATTTTATAAACACTTCCAAGGTTTGAATACTTTTGAGTGCTTGTGTTTCGAAGGAGTATCTAGAAAATACTTGCTAAATCAAATATATGTTCCCAAGTTAATGAAGCGAATCTCATGCATTGTGAAGGCAATTCATATACCGTAGCTTTTAGCATTTGAGAAACTTTAAACATACATATTCTGTCTTTTTTTTTTAGCGTGTAAATATGTTTTATTTTCATTTTCATTTCATACAGTCATATATACTGTGCATAACCGGGGCCATATAACATTGAACAATAAACACAGCCATTCTTGTCAACAATACCCCCCAAAACACAAACCCAATATACCACTTCAACCCTCCATACACCCTTTCTTTCACCCCCCTCCAACTTTCCTTTCTTCCCTCCAACATTCCCCTCTACCCTACTTCCCCTCCCCCTCTATCACTCCTCTCTCCCAATACACTCCCTCCCTTCCATCTCACCCTCCCTCCAATCCTCTCTCCCACCCTCTCTACACCTCTTTCTTCTTTCCCTCTGCTCCTCCCTTCGGTGTATTTCTACTATCTATCAATATATTCAGCTTCCTATTTTTACACTAGAATTAAAAAAGCAACAGTATACAAGTGCAATCATGTTACTTTAAAATCTAGCACATACTATATTTCCCCCCTCCCCCCCTCCCCCCTAGGACTCCCCCTCCCTTCCTCCCCCCCCGACTTCCCAGAGCCCGTACACGGTATAGCTTTTTTATCAAACACAGTGCAAAATATATTAAAACCAAGGAAATTTTTAAAAAAGGAAAAAAAAGTCAATAAGATCTCTGCGTTGAACTCAGCTCCTTGCCGTTACACAAACTTTAAGCAGTTTACATTATTCCTAATCTTAGTTGTTTGATTACCTGCAGGATTTCCCCAGAGGTTATTGGTTGGTTCATATTCTGTCTTGATTTATATTCCAGGTGCAATCTGGGGCAAATGTCCTTATTTGTGGGCCAAATGGATGTGGAAAAAGTTCTCTCTTCCGGGTCCTTGGTGAAGTAAGTAAAAAAGTAAACTTGATTTGAAGGGCAAAAAAAAATGACGTTACGTTTCTATTCTAATAAATTGTGTTTTTCTTATTGCAGTTGTGGCCCTTGTTCGGCGGCTGCCTAACTAAACCCGAGAGAGGAAAGTTGTTTTATGTTCCCCAGGTAAATCAAACCACCAGGACCGTTGACATTTCTTCTCTCCGACAAATGCCGCAATTTTCTAATTATAATTTAACTTTAATTTCAGAGACCATATATGACACTCGGGACGTTGAGAGACCAAGTAATTTATCCAGACACTATAGAAGATCAGAAAAGGAAAGGCATCTCTGACCAGGTGAAATGCATTATTTATTCAAACAATTTATTTCTTTGAATCTCCCCTTTATCATTTTTACAAATAACACAAGCTTATCCAACACGGTTCCACCACAAAACCACGGTCAACTAAAGCGCGCTCGACGAAACCGCGTACCTGACATCATCACAGCGCGACGAAAAAAGCATGCTGTGAGCGGTAAAGCTAAAATTAACGCGTAAACCTAAACCTAACCCCCCCAAACCTAACCCTAAACCTAAGCCTTAACCTAACCCTAAACCTAACCCTTAACCTAACGCTAAACCTAACGCTAACCCTTAACCTAACCCTAAACCTAACCCTAACGCTTAACGTAACCCTAACCCTAAACCTAACCCTTACCTTTACGTGAATCGGTTTGCTTTAAAAGCGCTTTTTAAAGCGCCCTTTTTTCTCCGCGGTCGTTGTTGTCGCGCTGCTGATGACGTCAGTGACGCGCTTTAATCGGGCACGCTTTAGTGGACCGCGGTTTTGTCGTGCCACGATCCAACACACTTCCTCCTACTTTTTCCTCAACAACAACCCTGTGAGGTACATTGGGCTGAGAGAGAGTGCGTGACCCAAAGTCACCCCAGCCGGCTTTTATGGCAAAAATGGGACCTAGCACTCACAGATTCCTGCTTTGCAGTCTTGTGCCTTAACCACTAGATCAAACAGGCTCTGTTTTTAAAGGTTATATTTACTATAGATGTATAATGAAAGTAAATCAAAATTTAAAAAAACAGAAATCGCTGTAAATTTTAAAAGCATGTAATGATTTGAAATGCCAGTGATTTAAACCAGTTTTGTCTCAGTGCATATGTGTATGAATTGATACTCTTGTATTTATTTACAACCTTAATGGGAGCAGAGAAGAAGAAGGGACATTTATAAATGTTTCTACACATTCTGATTTGTCTTTCTTTAAGAAAGATATAATACTTTGAAAAAGGAAATATGTATCTATTATAGATAAGCATGCCAACAGAATAAGGTATTGTGGTAGTCAACCTGGTCCCTACCGCCCACTAGTGGGCGTTCCAGCTTTCGTGGTGGGCGGTAGGGGTTTTGCTGCATCTCTGCTTTATAAATTTTATAAAGTAAAGTTACTTCCCCACTTTATAAATCACCCTTACTGTGGAACTGGTGGGCGGTTAGAAAATTTTACTACTAACAGAGATACAAAAGTGGGCGGTAGGTATAAAAAGGTTGACTACCCCTGTGATAGAGTATTGTTTCATTGGTTTTCAGATTTGCTGTTATAGTGGTATTATAGTGGTATTCCTAGGTTGATTCCTGTTTGATTTTTTAAATTGAGGTTAATTACAAGATTGCTCATACAAGCCTTAATTTTCTCAATTGTAGAACTATACTGAATTAGTATAGAAGTAGAATCATAAAAGCTAATTTTCTGAATTTATTGTAGGCACTGCCACTTGGCAGATAGGAAAATATGCTATTATGTGAGCATCAGTGGTGGGATTCAAAAATCTTTACGCCACACCATGTTCTGTGGGCGTGGCGTGGCATGGTGTGGCTTGGTGGGCGTGGCAGGGGAAGGATACTGTAAAATCTCCATTCCCACCCCACTCCAGGGGAAGGATACTGTAAAATCCCCATTCCCTCCCCACCCCAGGGGAAGGATACTGTAAAATCCCCATTCCCTCCCCACTCCAGGGGAAGGATACTGTAAAATCCCCATTCCCTCCCCACTCCAGGGGAAGGATACTGTAAAATCCCCATTCCCTCCCCACTTGAGGGGAAGGTTTCTGCAAAATCCCCATTTCCTCCCGATCAGCTGGGCCTCGGGAGGCAGAGAATAGATGGGGGCGGGGCCGTTCAGACATAGTTCTCCAAACTACTCGAAAATTTCCACTACCGGTTTTCCAGAACTGGTTGGAATCTGCTGAATACCACCTCTGGTGAGCATCTTGAAATTATAGGACAGAAAAATCAGGTGCATAGCCTCCTTGTTGGCCGATACCGTTAAAGGGTATGAATGTAATAAAGAAGAGATACATCAGTTTATCAGTACATGCGTAGAAATTACTCATCTGCTTTAACTTCTGCCAAGCTTTCAAGACGGTGGGGGAATTTTATAACTGCACACATGGATTTCCAAGTCCCATAACTCTGGTTCTTATATAGAAAAAGAGAATGTTGATTGAAATCTGCGCTGATGCTTAAATGCCAGGTTCTGTAGCAATGCCATTGTGATTTCTGTCTTGAATCACAGAGAAGTTGAAGGAAAAAACCTATAGATCTGGTGAAAAAGAGCACTTGGTTAGTTAGGTTTTCTATTTTAACGGAAGGGAAGGTCACTGAATCAGAACCGCTTTCAGGCCAGCTGTATGCAAGGCTGCATAACATTTATCATGTACTTCAATACCACTTAAAGTACATAATCAGTTCCACCACAAATGTGCGTATGACAAAAGCGCGTGTGACTAAAGTGCGGTGACAAAACCGTGCCGTCAAAACCGTGGAGACGAATGAGCGCTGAAGCGTGCCGACAACAGCGCGCCGACAGAAGCGCGCTGTAACATAACCCTAAACCTAACCCTAAACCTAACCTTAAACCTAACCCTAACCCTAACCCTAAACCTTACCTTAACTTAAATCGCGCTTCTGTCAGCGCGCTGTTGTCGGCGCGCTTTTGACATCGCGGTTTTAGCCCCGCGGTTTTGTCGGCGCGCTTTTGACGTTCGCGGTTATGTCGTGCCATGACATAATCTAGCTCAGGTAATATTGTTGCTGGGTACAATTTATCTGACAAAACATTTTGAACTAAACCAATCTAAATTGTTAGGGATGGGGGAGGATTAGCTAAATTAACAGGGAGATAGTAGCAAACATATCAGCAGTCTGTTAAGCAATATTTGTTTACTGTTTTGGTTGCAGGTGTTAAAGGAATACTTGGATAATGTCCAGCTGGGTCAAATCTTGGAACGTGAAGGAGGCTGGGATAGCGTTCAAGACTGGATGGATGTTCTCAGTGGAGGAGAGAAACAGAGAATGGCGGTTGGTTGGCTTCACAGTGTCCCTTGATACTGTGTACATTTTCCACCACTTGTTTTGATTGACGTGTTTACATAAATTCAGTAGTAAAACGGTGGTCTAATACCACTATGATTAATTACATTTATAGACCGCCAAATCCCTAGGTTCCAACAAACATAAACTATTAGAGGGTTGTCTCCATTCCTAAGTGTAGAGTCCTTCGGGATTGGGCGGCATATAAATTTTAATAATAAATAAATAAATAAATTCATTTCTTATAGGATGCTCCACAGTTGTTGCCACTGTTATTGAACAGTGGTTTCAATGCTGCAATGGTCATTAAGTATAAGAAACAGTCATATGGTGTTTTTTTCAGTGCCGTTGTAACTTTGAACAGTCATTAAACAAATTGTTGTAAGTCGAGGACCACCTGATTAATAATTTAGTACAATATTACATAGGAACAAAATGTGTTACGATGTCTGCTTTTGATAATAAGCTTTTTAAAAAAATAATAATAATAATAAGTTCACTACTTACAGTTCGCACTCTGCTTAATTCCAGTTCAGAATATTTGTTCTTCTAATCTAGAGTTAACTCAGGCTGGCAGCAGTTCTGAGTCATAGATAAATCTCCCATTAATTGCTACCTTTAAGAGGGTCAGAAATTTGGTAAAATATTTTCAGATAATTCTGTGTGATGGCAACAGAGTGAAATTTTTGCATCTGTTTCAAGGGGGAGGATAAAAAGAGAACCGTGTGCCACGTATAAAATTTGCTTTGTTTTTATTTTCATGTTGACTACAAATAATGCAACGGAAAAAAAATAGCTTCCAGGACTGACAGCATACAAATAATGTGACTCTCTGGAGAATATGAGTGTGATGGAATTAAGGGACATTTTTGTAGTACTTTTGTGATTTGAACGTCTCTCCCATCATATAATGTCGCTTATTTTTTATGATTATGTGCAAAATATCTTAGGCTTTTTTTGAAAAAAAAATCCAATTCAATGTTCTTCCTATATATGGATTATATGGTAATCCTTCATCATTTCTTTCTCCATTGCAGATGGCTAGGTTGTTCTACCATAAACCCCAGTTTGCCATTCTGGATGAATGTACGAGCGCCGTTAGTGTTGATGTGGAGGGATACATCTACAGCCATTGTCGGAAAGTATGTCTTTCTGTGATTAATCTTGCACTGCTAATTTTAGATCCAACTTTAAAGCCATGTTAAAGAAAAGAAAATGGTGTGGCTACATTACTATAGTAACGTTAGGCCTACAGACCCTAACCCTAAAATATTAACATGAGAATGTGTTAAAGAAGGCAAAATAAAACAGCAGAGAGAAAAATCACGTGGAGAGTATCGACCGTCTACTTTGGGGGATTTTTATTTTGATATTTTCCGTAGAATATAACTTAAGTCTGTTCTTCTCCTCATGAAGTTCCTCCAACTTGAAGATCATTTCTCTGAGTTAAAGGATAAGAATGATTTCTTTCATTGATTAATACGGGTCATTGTTGTTTTTTTGTGGGGGGGAAGTGGGGAGATAGTGGCTGAGCGGAAAAAAATGGGGATTTGATAGAATTATTTCTCCAGTTTCAGTCAAAGAAGCTGGGCCAAGGGGGTAGGCCGCTATGACATCTTTACGACATATGGACTTCAACTCCCAGAATTCCTAAAGTCAGCTGTACAGGTTGTAAAGTTGTCATAGTTGCCCAACCCTGTCCTGGATAGGGGAGATGAAGGGATATAACTGCAGGCCACTTCAGCTGACTGTTATCTGCAGTTCAGCGGTTCTAATCTCACCGGCTCAAAGGTTGACTCAGCCTTCCATCCTTCCGAGGTGGGTGAAATGAGGACCCAGACTGTGGGGGCGATATGCTGACTCTGTAAACCGCTTAGAGAGGGCTGAAAGCCCTATGAAGCGGTATATAAGTCTAACTGCTATTGCTATAATGCAGTAAGAAGGCTAACTGGGTATTTTGTGGATTTATTTATTTAAGTTTATTTATTAACTGTATATGCTTCCCCATCTCACTGAGTTAGCTGGTCCTGCCCTGAATCATGGTTTTGTCTTTGTTACGGCCAAAGCAAATAAGAATTGGGCAGTTGCTGAAGCTGGAGTTAACTATTCATGCACCTATTTTCTCATTCACTGCATTCAGGTTCCTTCTTTGCCTTGAAATGCAAGTTTTAAAAATGGTTAAAATATATTTGAAGCATTAGTCTTCAACTCTGGCGAATTCAATGAAAAAGATTTATGTATCTTTTATCTCTTTAGGATTTAATTTTGGAACCCAATAAGTAAAGATGACATATGAGTTATGGCCTGATTTTTAACCAAAGGGCAGAATGGGAGGAGAGGGTTAGGAGAAGGGAGTGAACTCTTATGTTTCCCATGGAGATTCCCTGTTGCAAATCACCCAACTCGAAGCTGCTATTATTTATTGAAGGGAAAATGTACAAGCATCACAATGCAGCTGTTAAGTTACAGAAGAGAATAGTGCAGCATAAAGTTAAACAGAGAAAAAAGTGTCATTCTGGCACTATAGCAATAGCAATAGCAGTAGACTTATATACCGCTTCATAGGCCTTTCAGGCCTCTCTAAGCGGTTTACAGAGAGTCAGCATATTGCCCCCAACAATCTGGGTCCTCATTTTACCCACCTCGGAAGGATGGAAGGCTGAGTCAACCCTGAGCCAGTGAGATTTGAACCGCTGACCTGCTGATCTAGCAGTAGCCTGCAGTGCTGCATTTAACTACTGCGCCACCTTGGCTCTTAATCTTGTTCTAAAGGTTCCCGCTTCCTATAGCTGCTTTAAGAAAAAAGAATACTTTGGAAAATTGGATTATTTTTCTGTAGATTATATATAGGTTGGCTTTTTTTATTGTTTCTTGGGCTTCGGTGCGGATAGATGTCTGGCAATCTAAAGCTCATTTATAACCCTTAAACTGTGTTTTGGCATTTCAGGTTGGCATCACTCTCTTCACTGTATCTCACAGAAAATCACTTTGGAAACACCATGATGTAAGGCTTATTTTATTTAACTGTTCTTTTTTTCTAATGCATAAAATCCATTTGACATTATCCATGTCTGCTAAGGAAAATAAGACTAACTTGGTATGTTATTCCTGGATAGGTTGAAAACAACATACATAGGATCTCTTATTATCTGAATTAGGGGGCATAATCAAACAGAAAACTTGCTCTTTAAATATTTGGGTCTCAAAGCATAAAGTTTTAAGCCTAGGAATTAGCTTGAAGGCATTATAACGCTTTTAATAAGTATGGGAAGTCTCCAGGTCACAAACCTCCCACTTACAAGTCACTTCTAGATTACTAATTTAACGACTACGTTGATTCATTTAACAAGAAAGGTTATGAAATGCAGCAAAATTCACTTCACAAATGTTTTGCTTAACAATAGAAATGTTGGGCTCAGTTGTGATTGTAAGTTGAGGACTATGTGTATATAGAGGTTCCACCACAAAACTGCGGTAGACTAAAGCGCGTGTGACTAAAGCGCGGTGACAAAACCGCACCGTCAAAACCGCGCGACAACAGTGCGCCAACAACAGCGCGCCGACAGAAGCGCGCTGTAACATAACCCTAAACCTAACCCTAAACCCAACCCTAAACCTAACCCTAAACCTAACCCTAAACCTTACCTTAAGTTAAATTGCGCTTCTGTCAGCGCGCTGTTGTCGGCGCGCTTTTGACATCGCGCTTTTAGCGCCGCGGTGTTGTCGGCACGCTTTTGACGTTCGCGGTTATGTTGTGCCACGGTATATAGAAACCCAAGATACAGAGTCAACCTTAAGGTTATCAGCAAATTGGAAATCAGGATTGAATTTAAAGAGAAATTAAATCCAGGGAGCATCAGTACCAAAGAACCAGCTTTGGCAGCAAAATCAACTGATCATTAGCAGGAGAGAAAAATCCTCCTATTGTTCAGCAGTCCTCTTAGGGATGTCTGCTCGGAAATTGAATTATTTTTTAAATGAATTTACATACTGTATATCACTTTTACATATTTTTATTATAATATGTATTTTGGTAACATTTTCCTTGGTTTTGCTCTTGAATTTTCCTTTGTAAACATAACACAAACATTTTTTTTTACCCTTATGAGTCTCTTTCAAATTTATTTGTCAGGGTTCCAGATAGCATCCAAAATTAAATTAAGAGTCCAAGGCAAAGTATTCCTCAAAGTTCCAATTTATTAAGAGAGCCATGTTAGCATATCTGCGAAAATTTAAATCTGAAGGCTTCCCAGTTTTCCCACCCAGTTGAAAGTTCCAGATCTTGCCCTCACCCCCACAAGTCTATCACATGGTCCAATCTTCCATTGCCATGCTGGCAGCTTCACCTGATCCAGTTCCGGTCAGGTGCAGAGACAAAGAATGACCTTGGCTTTCTATAAAGAATGTTGTTATGGCTACATATCATCTAACTCCGTAAAATCCCCTCTCCCGTTTTCCCACAATAAAAAAATGCATAGTAGAATAATAGAAAGCGTGGTAGGCCTGAGGTTCAAAAGAAAAGATGAATAGCAGGACTAACATTACTTCTTTTTCATGATTTTCATTTATTTTGCTAAGAAATAGGGTCAGTGTTCTTATCATCCACCCTTTAAATAGATTCATAATTTACATTGGCTTGAATGTTCACTGGAATGTCTTCTGCCTGTCTTATAAGAGCCAATAGAATGCTTCAGATTTCATCTGTTAAAACAATATCATCTTCTTATGGGATCCAGTAGACATATAATTTTCTTGGTCACTACACCTGCCTTTTGGAACAGTTTCCTCTTGAGGTCTGTTTGATCCCAGTCTTGCACTCCTTAGAAGAACCTTAAAGATCTTGCTGTTCCCACAGACACTGTGCTGGGACATTGCATGATTCAGCATTTTGAACTCTGAAGCTGTATTGTTTAGTTCCTGTGGGTTTTTCCCTCAGCTCTTTTTCCCCTCATGCAACTCCTTTTTATGATATTTTTTTAAAGTGCTCTGTATTCTTTTTAACTCTGTGTGAGCTGCCCAGAGTCATTGGCGAGTGGGCAGCCTTAGAAATTGACATTGTAAGTAAATAAATGGAAGAATTCACTACATATTTTCTCATTTTTGAGTGTTAAGAGCCAGAGGTTTGCTTAGATTCTAGTTTTCCTCTAAATTTCTAAGTTCAGAATCATAACCACATTGTCACTGAGACTTCCTTTCAAAAGTATATCTATTTCTATGGATATGGAAGCATAAATACCATCAACATAGATTGGAGTTCGCTCAGAAGCAGAAATACACCAATGAGAGGAAGAGTGGGAAACAGAAGAGAGAAGAAAGATGGGGGGAGAGGGATAGGAGAGAGGATAAGGGGGGAAGACAAGGAGGATAAGGAGGAGTGAAATGTAGAGAGAGGAGAAGGAGAAAGGAGGGGGAAGTAGAGTAGGAAAGGATGATGGAGGGAAGGAAGGAGGTAGGAGAGAGGTAGAAGAAAGAGGTTATGGAGAGCAGAAGAGCTAATAATGGGTTTTTATCTTTCTGGGCATTGATGACAAGAGGAACTGATGTAATTACTACTTAATACAATAGGATACTGGCTATGTAATAGTATACATGCGATTGTATGTTATGAAAATGGAAAATAAAAAAGTATATTGGGAAAAAAAATTAAAAGTACATCTATTTATTAGAATAGAATAATGGAAGAATAAAGTCATAATAAACCATTACAATAAAACCAATTTTACACTCCTCTGAATCATGTACATTTATCTCAAGGATAATTAAAGAAGATTGTTGGTTTTTCCTGTATTAATATTGCACATTGTGATTGCTCATAAATATAATGAAAACTTTGTTAACAGTTAAGAGAGGTCACTTTTGTCATTAGCTTGTTGCAGTTAAGTTTTTTTTATATGTAAATCACTTGTTTTAGTACCCATTGTCTTTAATGACTATTTGAAAAATACAGGATTATTATTTAGCAATTTATGGGTTTCAATAATAAAAAGCATTGAATTCATTTTTGAAGGATAAGGCTTAGGCCACTGGTTGAGTTATCATGGCCAGCAGATGGAGATCAAATGTCCACATTTTACAGAGCTCTTTTTCCCAAGGGCGATGTCTGAAGATGAATTCCTCTAAATGATCCTTATCTAAACAGATGCATACTTTTCACTCTTTAATATCCAAATTTGCTGACTGTTTTCTTGTCTCCCCAGTTTTATCTTCACATGGATGGAAGAGGCAACTATGAGTTCAAGAAAATTACTGAAGAAACAATTGAGTTTGGTTCATAACCCCCAACCCTGGCCATCAACAGCCATGACTGTTAACAATACTGAACTTGGGAAACGTACATTGTGGTGTAACAAAGCTACTTGACTTACTCTTAAATTGATTACTAGGAATACGATAACAAGCTGTCAGTACCTTTATTATTATGTAGAATATTACTAATTTGTGTTCATGTTGGTTTAATTATTAATATGCTCTAAGAATGTTCTTATTCTTGTGTTTTGTTTTGTTTTTTAAAAAATCTGCCTAAATTAAGTTGGGCTTAAATCACTGAAATGTTGGTTCATCCTGGGATGTAAACAGTCTGAAGTCAACTAATTTGACTTCTGTTTGACCATACTTCCTCTGGGGAAGGCCCTTATTAAAATTAGATTCACTACCTCTTCTGTCCCCGTCACAACAGATACGAATTTCTGAGTCAACATCCTAGTGTGTCAGTTCATTATCTGTGCTCTTTTCAGGATAGGATTTGTTGTATTACTGTAACATAATATGGGGCAATTGGCCTTCCTCTTAGCCATGGCTGTGGAGAGAGTCTCCTTCCAGGTGTACTGAGGGGAGAAAAGCCCCTTTAGAATTTCTTTACAAAAAAAATAAAACTCCATCCAACATCCTCTGGCCATTGCTGGAGACTACCTTTCAATCCTGTTTTTTCCATTTTTTCCTGCTCAGCGCAAATAAAATAACAATATTCCATTTGGCCTTTATATTCCAATTTCAGAAGGACAAATAAGAGGAATGGGGAGGGGGAAGGGATGAAGAAGAAATAAATAAAATAATTTCCAAATCCTTGTCATGGAATACAGATCAGGGACATTCTCGCTTATGAGAGGTCTGATCTGTTTCTAAATTGTAGAATGTAGTGTGCAAGTTTGAAATGAAATGCCATACATATCTGCCACAAGGATTTGGATTTTTCAGATAAGGCATTTACTTACTGGAATTTTTGTACCTGGCATGTAGGTCTATAATACGTGATTTTTTTTAAAAAAAAAGGAATGTAAAATATTTAATGCCAGAGAGACAACAGTTCAGAGTCCCCAAGAAACAGTTCAGAATCTTTTAGAACTATTTTATATAGTTATTACTTGAAGAATTGTTTGGCTTCCTGTCAATTACTTTTATAAACGACACAACCGCTTAACTATAAATAAGCACTTTTGAAACAAGTATGTGATAAAACTTACATACAATGATTATAAATTATTATCCAGATTTATTGACATAGATGGGACTGGAAGATATGAGTTGGTTAGTCTGGCTATGTAATTGATTACCATTCTTCTAACAAATCTTTAAAAACTGTGCTGTATGATGTGATTTTTGTCCTTATAATATAACATCCACATGCACTTAACATGATGGGCAAGCACTACATGCGAAATAAATGTGGTTGGTGTTCCCCTCTCCCTTTGCTTAAAATCAGCATTTGTTCTTAATTATTAGTCGATCATTAATTATCCCTATTTCATGGGAAATCTGGAATTTTTCAAACTTCCAAACATTTCATCAGATTTGTTTTATTTTTCCGAAAAGTCAGTGTTTCTAAATGCCATTGTTTTCATGTGTGCTGGGTAAATGGGTGGAGAGTTGGGTTAGGATAAATTATCTGAGAAATGCAAAAATGAATGTTAAATAAGTATTTTCAGTTTAAATATTAAATAACTGGTTTCAGTTTGTTGCCATTTCATATTTAACAAAGAATTGCCTTTTTTATGATTACTTCGATTTTTTTTTCTCTCCCTAAAAGCTGATATTGATAGTATTAGTTGATACGAGTTTACAGACAATGTCATAATCTGAAAAAAAGCATTCCAAACAGCAAGACTACGATACCAATTTAGCACAAATCAATTGCTTGGAATGGCTGTTTCAGATTGAATGGAAATCTGACGCCAGAATAAATAAAGCTCTGATTTGAATTTGGTTGCCACGCTTCTGGTGAAAACTTCTTTTTCCACATATGATCTTTTATTATTTTTGTGCCGCTATTCTACAGAGATCCGCTTTCTCAAGAAATTCCTATGAAAAAAACTGCTATTAAAATACATTCCTTTACAGGAAATCTGGGCTACAAGTGAGTAATAGTCAAAAATGGCATGTATGTTTTTGTTACTCACCGGAAATCACCCTAAAGCATATAGCGTCTTTTGTAGAAAATCTAGGGTTGCTTAATGGCAGCTTTCTTCATAGAGTGGGATATTGCATTACTTGGGAAGTAGAGCTAATTGTTTACTCTGAAGAGATATCCTTTCAGCCACAACAACCCTATAAAATCTTCTCTGAATCTAGAAGAAGATTCTGAGGGATATAAGTTGTTGGGAAGAATTCCACATTTTATGGGGGAAAAAAGCATTTCTACTTATGGGAAAGTCTCCGATGAATTTTACCCATTACGCACAATTTTTTTAAAACGTTCTCTCTCAGATGGAGCTGATTGTGTGACAGTGACTCTTAATCAGTGATAGCGGTTGATTTACTTCAGTGCTACATGAGAACGTGAGGGAAAATGGGGATTTTAGATGACCTTCATTAAGCTCAAGCTTCATACTTATATTCAGAATGCATCAAAAATCGGTTCCACCACAAAACCGCGGTAGACTAAAGCGCGCTCGACGAAAGCGCATACATGACGTCATCACAGCACGACGAAAACAGCACGCTGTGAGCAGTAAACTTAAAATTAACGCGCAAATCTAAACCTAACCCCCCCCAAACCTAACCCTAAACCTAAGCCTAAACCTAACCTTTAACCTAACCCTATACCTAACACTTAACCTAACGCTAAACCTAATGCTAACCCTTAACCTAACCCTAACGCTAACCCTTAACCCTAACGCTTAACGTAACCCTAAACCTAAACCTAACCCTAACCCTTACCTTTATGTGAATCAACTTGCTTTAAAAGCGCTTTTTAAAGCGCCCTTTTTTCTTCGCGGTCGTATTTGTCGCGCTGCTGATGACGTCAGGTACGCGCTTTAATCGGGCGCGCTTTAGTGGACCGCGGTTTTGTCGTGCCACGCAAAAATCAACCTGCCCCATGAGAAAACTAGCATGAAGGTAAAAGTAACCAGAGCAGTGCTCAAGGGGATAAGAGTTGTTAAGGTTATGCTTTTCGTCTGTAATGGTTCAAAATGATCCACAAGTCAGCCATGATGGACTTGTCATGGTCATATGTTTTGATTGATACTGTTAACGATTTATTAAACTGGAAATGTTGGTATCGTGCAAGAATGAAGCATCGCCATTCTCTGTACCACATTTAGCCTGGTAGTATTTTGTACTGTAGTTGATCACAAGCGACTCCTTTTGGTGAGAAATAATTGCAGTAATTTGTTATTTTATAGCTTGTAAAGTCGATTAGAAAGAAAGGCATATGTACGATTTTTCTATATATAAGTGCCTCTGGATAATAAAATTGAAACACACAACCATCGAGTATTATTTTTTCTTTTTAACTGTTATCAATGAAACATTTTTTACAACTGTACGCTTGATTGCCCTAGTGATTCGGCTTTCATAATTTTAGGGGCTAATCCCAGTTAAAGTGAAACATTTTATCACATCAAGCCTAAATTACCAACTGTCAGCACCTCTTCATTGAGTAATTAGGAAAGAAGACCACGAGACTCCATAGGTAGAAATCAAGTGTACTTTTACTAATTATAAATGATTAAAGGCGTAGCAAAGCGAAGACTGATTATTTAGGCGTGAAAGCAATTGATATATAAAATAACCCATTCCCCACCCCTTGGCATCCCAGTTACAGTCCAATCATAATTCTCCTAAGTGTCAGGTGCGAGATAACTTCGAAAGGCATCACCAAGATGGAATGTCGGTGCCGTTAGCCTTGGCGGGAACCTCCTCCGCATGCGTAGTCCGACAGGCAGCAGAACTCCAGAATCTTCCTCCAGCACAATAAGTAACCCCTCCCAAATACCATGCCCCCCCTCCCCATTTCATGGCAGCCGAAGCAGCAGCAAAACAAAGGCTGACACCAACATTACGGAGCCCAAATTTCTGTGTGTGCATGCCTGCTGGTTTTCAGTTTCCTAACACAGGATCCGGTCAACAGAAAATCAGGAACCTACTGTAAATTAAATAGCTTTGATTTTGTTTCAAGGCCACTTTTTAAATCAAGTCTGATTGCAATTCCTGTTTGTTTGTTTTTGCTTCATGGTAAAACAAGAGAAGTACGAGAAACTGTAAACTTGGAAAACGTATATTATGTAGGGATGCATCAATCCAGCTGCCTTCCGCTTGCTATGAACATATTTTGCTCTAATACATCATGGTTTATTTATTTATTATTTATTTATTAGACTTATATACCGCTTCATGGAGCTTTCAGCCCTCTCTAAGCGGTTTACAAATTTTTTAGCAAATGAGTCAGCAACTTGCCCCCACAGTCTGGGTCCTCATTTCACCCGCCTCGGAAGGATGGAAGGCTGAGTCGACCTTGAGCCGGTGAGATTTGAACCGCTGAACTGCAGATCACAGTCAGCTAAAGTGGCCTGCAGTACTGCACCCTAACCACTGCGCCACCTCGGCTCTTTCATTTTATCTCCGTATTGCTTGACCTCAGCCATTGAGAGTTAAACAATTGTTCCGTGTAATTTTTGAAATTAGGAGTATGTTTACAGTAAGTAATTTACAAAGGCTTTTCTGATTACATCTGTTCTACCTAGTTATGGTTGCCAGTAAGGGGCATGACTAAAGTTGTTAATTTAACACCAGGCTAAGAGTAATTGTTAAAAGGGTTTTCTTAAGAAACTGACATTTTACATCTTAATAGCAGTTATAGCAATAGCAGTTAGACTTATATACCGCTTCATAGGGCTTTCAGCCCTCTCTAAGCGGTTTACAGAGTCAGCATATTGCCCCCAACAACAATCCGGGTCCTCATTTTGCCCACCTCGGAAGGATGGAAGCCTGAGTCAACCCTGAGCCGGTGAGATTTGAACAGCTGAACTGCAGAACTGCAGTCAGCTGAAGTAGCCTGCAGTGCTGCATTTAACCACTGCGCCACCTCAGCTCTTTTAAGAACAGCTACAGCATTGTGGCCTTCACACGTACCTCATACACATTCCTTACATATGTAAATCATTTCTTCTAAGCTGTTATGACACACATATACGCTTATGAATGCGTATATAAAAATATTATGCGAGTATATACCATAATACATGCATACACGTGTATGTTTAATAGAGTCCTTTGGTTTGTGTTTTTTAAACAGGGATAAGTAATTGAATTGTTTTACGGGAGAAACTTCAGTCACTTTGATGAGTTTCCATGACTCTGATCTCTCCATAGCGAAGCTGCTGATGAGTATCTAACTCCCATTTGGTCTTTATTACCATAATGGGAGATAAAGCAGACTGCAGAGGACAAGTTTACATTATAAATACTTGTCGGTGAACTATGCAGGGGCTAAAACGTAAGTGGGTGGGCGAGGGGGAATGATCTTTGTGGAATTAAATCAGTGACAGATTATGCAAGCAGTTTTCGAACATGAGGTCTGCTATAGGAAAGGGGAATCAAAATTCTGAGCCCATTTTTGAATATTGTGATCAACATGCAAACAGGTTCTGTTTGAAGCACTTTTATACTTGCTATTAAAAGACATTAGCAGTAAATACGGATTTTTTTTTCCCCAGACAACACATTCATGGCATGTTAAAAGTACTTCCTGTCGTTCGTGTCTGTTCAAAGGCCCTGTTTATTATAATGGAGCAGGTTCCCCATTCATTTTAAAAACCTTGCTTGGCAGATTATCCACTGGAGTTGGAAGAGCCAAGCATAAAATTCTGTTGATCCTCAGCCTCGGGGGGGGGGGGGGGGAATGAAAAGTGAAAAAATGGGTTTAGTTCTCTCTTCGCTTTATTAAACATACCATGTTTTCCTGAAAATAAGACAGGGTCTTATTTTCTTTTGATCCCTGAAATAAGCCCTTGGCCTTATTTTCAGGGAGGTCTTATTATTTTTGAGGTGCAGGAGGTGGTGAGTGTGGGTCGCCTCATGGCTGCTGCTGTGTTGCAATATTTTCAGGGAGGGCTTATTTTTGGGGAAGGGCTTATTTTAGCACATGCACTCAAAAGCCTGATTGGGCTTATCCAGGGAGGTCTTATTTTCAGGGAAACAGGGTAGTAAATTTTGGGGGTTTTAATTGATATTTAAGGGAGATGTCAGACAGTTTTCTACTTCCCATAGACTTTTATCCCTTTTAATCAAGTAATACAGCATCTTCTGATAGTCTTTTATCCATCAAAGGAGTTAGATATGTCAATGTTCTCATCAGATCATAGCTAAGTGATCAGATTGCTGTTGGTTGAGATGAATAGCAATGATGGGATAGATAGATAGATAGATGATAGATAGATAGATAAATTTATTTATAGGCCGCCCTTTTCCCTGAGGGGACTCAGGGCGGCTTACAACGTATAGGGAAGGGAGTACACACAATGACGTATAAAAACGGTACGTAATTAAAAGTGAAAGCAACATTCATCATTCGGGAGGGGACGGATTATAATCTTTAACCCCAGACCTGACGGGGTTGAGATCTAAACCCTGAAACTGCTAATAATTAAATTGAGCAAAAAATTTCCACTTTATAGGCAACTGTAAAAATTCAGACATATCATCAATTTAAACCAATGCTGTTCCTTGCAATATGCTCACATTCCAGACATTATTTATAGAAGTACATAGTGCATACAAGTACTAAGCTTTAGAAGCACAAATTGCTCTAGATATTTATGGGATTTTAGTTTCTATTGAAACTAAAACATTGACCACAAAAAAATAAATATTGGATTTCAGGAGAGGTAAGGGTTACAGCTTTTATCTGTTCAGACATCAGGGAGAGGGTTGCTAATAAAATTTAAAGCACTTTTCACTCAATTAGTAAGCAAGCGAAGAATGGGGGGGGGGGAACCAGTCCTAGATTGGTGGGAGAAGTAATCTACTGTAAGAAATTGCAATGCTACAACTTGGGTTACACATTGATGCTTTCCTTCCACCTGATTTAATGGCAGTCAGTATGTGCAAAAGTGGACCATTCTATTTGTTTGTTTGTCTAACATATACAAGGTAACAGATATAAGTATGAACCAGTGGTGGGTTTCAAAAATTGTTCGAACCTACTCTGTGGGTGTGGCCTCCTTTGTGGGAGTGGCTTGCCGCCCATGTGACCGGATGGGAGTGGCTTGCCGCCCATGTGACGGGATATGAAGATGCCGACGACACTTGTCAGAACCACCTTAAATTACCTCACACACAGCACTGGCATGCATAAGAATAGGATGCAAACTTGTTTTTTAAAAGGCATCTTTGGTTGGCGTTAAAACAACTTCAACACACGCAGTGTTCTGATTGCACCACAAACGCAACAGTCATCCTTCCCTTTCACAGAGGCACTGGGTTTTATAAATATGAGCATGATAGTGTAGAATAATCACATCCAAGGAACCAGTGGTGGGTTTCAAAAAATGTTGGAACCTCTTCTGTAGGTGTGGCCTGCTTTCCGGGTCCACTGGTGGAACCTCTTCTAACCAGTTCGGTAGATTTGACGAACCGGTTCTACCGAATAGGTGCGAACTGATAGGAACCCACCTCTGGTATGAACATAAACATAAACAAAGCAAGTAAATGCAGATAAATGGGGACAGTAAGACATGGACGTATGCACGCCCCCTGCTACCTATGGTTTATGGTTTCTCTACCATAAACTCAGATTCCAACTCTATCTCTCTATTTTCTCTGGCAATGATACTTCAGTTTCTGCTGCTATAGCCACAATATCCACTCATCTTTCCAATAATGATATCCACTATCATTTTCCAGTATACCAATTCATTCTAGGTAAATCATCTTTCTGCCGTGAGTATAAAAAGAATAAATGTATATAATCCAACTTCTGAAGTGGTGTTATGCAAAAACAAGCAGGAAACCCTTAATCTTCTGGAACATTCCATCATTGTGAGAAAAAAGATTCTAGAAAATAATGGTTTCTTACCACCACCACCACTGCCCCCCCAAAAAATTCACCATGTCTGTTTTTAGTGGAATACAATTTTTGCTTTTTGTTGATTAAAGCTATTAATTTTTGTTGATTAAAGCTGATTTCCCCACCACCATCACTGGAGCTTGAAAACAGGAAATGCTAGATACTTTTAAACATACTGTGGAGATGTAGAAAGAAGATATTTGAGATATTGCACAATTTGCCATTTCAAGAAGGTTCTCCTGTTTAAAGCTTTTAACAGAACTAAAGAACTTGTTTAAGTTTTAAGGAATTTAAGGACCACCCCCACCCCTCCGTGAGATCCAGCGTCTCCGACAAATGAAGGCAGGATAATCTTTACTAATAACCCTAGGAATGTTAATATATCCTAGTTGTTTCCGTAAAAAGTTTATATTATAGATATAATAAAGCTTCTAACATTACGCACAGAATTTGTGGAAATCCAGATAAGCATGCGTCACTTCTAAGTACGTAGAGATTTTATGTATGAAATCTCATAATTCATATTCTGATTTTACTTATAGGAAAGATGCTTTTAATGTGCATAAATGTACAAAGGATTGAACAGTATTTGGAAATTAATGGACACAATTCACATGAATTACATGTGTCTATAGTGCTAATTTTCTTATTCGTGTCACCTTTTTATGAATAATTAATATGGTTTGCCCAATTCCAATCGTGTGCAATGTTTTGATATAATTGAGGATCAAATCAGTATTTTTTAAGCACTGCAAAAAAAATCAAAACCCTGAGATGGTAGAGGAATATGCACATGTAAACCATAGATAATGTCGTTATGCCACCTTCATAACAAAAACCAAGGTCATTGGTGCTTTATGAGTCATGCTCATAGATGGCATCCATATAAAACCCAAATCCAATCATTTTTAAATGAACTAATGTGAGGATTATTCTTAAATATTTGTTTTATATTCAGGCCTGGTAATATCTAGCATCTGAAAAGATTGCCAGTCCCTGTATCAAAAAACTGTACATGTCTCTCACTTAAATTATTATAAAACCCATGTTGACATTTATATATAATATGGATTAAGATAGCAACTAGTATGACATTCATAAGTGCTATGTGAGATTTGACACCATGCAATCCTAAGGAGACACACATTGTATTGTGATTCTAGCTTCCTAAGAGTTACTGTTGACCCCAAGCACTCTGGCTTCAAATAATAAATTCTTGCTGTGCATACATATATCAGTCCACCAGTGGTGGGTTTCAATTTTTTTTAGAACCTCTTCTGTAGGTGTGGCCTGCTTTGTGGGAGTGGCTTGCCAGCCATGTTGGCTCAGGAACTCTGGCATTTGAAGCACGCAAGTCTTAAAGCTGTCAATTTACAAGACCCTTGCACCCCTAACCCTTTAGGGAAAAAAAACCCAGGGGTGTTCAAACTTGACAGCTTTAAGACTTGTGGACTACAGCTCCCAGAATTCCTCCTCCAGTCATGTTGGCTCAGGAACTCTCGCATTGAAGTGTGCAAGTCTTAAAGCTGTCAAGTTACAAGACCCTTGCACCCCTAACCCTTTAGAAAAAAACCCCAGGGGTGTTCAAACTTGACAGCTTTAAGACTTGTGGACTTCAACTCCCAGAATTCCTCCTCTCGCTCTTCATCTTGATGATGTGTGCACGGGCTGGGGGAGGGAGCTGGAACCAGTTCTAAATGGCACTGTAGATTTGTGGAACCTCTTCTATAGAAGAGCTTAGAACTGGCAGGAACCCACCCATGCAGTCCACCTAAGAATTATGGTGATCAAATATCAGTTTCAGCTACGTAGCTGGTTGTTGTTGTTGTTAGAGGATTTGCAATGTAAGAACAATTGCCCCATGGTGCTGCAGTATTTTTAATAAAAACACTCTTCGACAACAATATGAAGAGTAATAGACATAGCAGTAAAAATGTTAAATATCACAAGTAATTGCTACATTTTTTTAAAAAAACCCAGAAGATACCAAATGAGGCATTTAAAGAAATATGGAATAAATAATTAGAAAACCCAGTTACGTGAACTTCAGGAGAAGCCAATTTTGACACGCATACAACATATTTCTAGCTCTAATTTCAATTAATCCAACTGAAATGTTTTGGGATGCATTTCATACCTATATGTGTTTAGAAGGAAGCTGTTGTGTTCAGCCAATGATTGATGTGGTAGTTCTAAAATGCAATACTAATTCATAACAAGGCCATATTAGTCATTTGAAAGAGATGCTTTATAGAATGCAGGAATTGTTCAAACATTAATTGTCTTATTCTAGATTCTTATGGCACATGCAAAGGTCACTCCATAAATGTACAGAGAGAATATGGTGCATCACAGCCACTTTACCACTGAAAGAGGTGTTTTATATGCACTTTTTTGCATTTCGAAGCAGTTCTCGGAAGAATTTGCAAACCTTCCGTTCATATAATACCATCATGTAATACAGTAACTGCCTGTGACTCACAGGTTTTGTATACTGTAATTCAAAAGAATTATGTACAAATCATTTAGAACTGAACAGAATACAGCAGAAATCTACTTTACAGTTCAATCCCGTAAGAAAGGAAGAATGATCATTCTCCACCTATTATTCAGAGGACTGAAGATCCTATACCTCTATATATGGAAAAGAATTCCATTGTTGAAAGATTCATTTGGAATTGGAATTGGAATTTATTGCATTTATATGCCGCCCTTTTCCCCGAAGGGGACTCAGGGCGGCTCACAATCCAAGTCAGGGAAGGGGGTACAGACAAGGGGTAAAAAAGACGAACAGAACAATACACAATTTAAAAGCACACGACAACCATACCATTCGAGGTGGGGGGCAAAAGCTCTTTAGCCCCAGGCCTGTCGGAACAGCCAGGTTTTAAGGGCTTTGCGGAAGGCCTGGAGGGTGGTGAGGGTTCGAATCTCCACGGGGAGTTCGTTCCAGAGGGTCGGAGCAGCCACAGAGAAGGCTCTCCTCCGGGTAGTTGCCAGTCGGCATTGGCCGGCGGATGGAATTCGGAGGAGGCCTAATCTGTGGGATCTAATCGGTCTATTGGAGGTAATTGGCAGCAGGCGGTCTCTCAAGTACCCAGGTCCAATACCATGAAGGGCTTTATAAGTGACGACTAGCGCCTTGAAGCGTATCCGAAGACCAATAGGCAGCCAGTGCAGCTCGCGGAGGATAGGTGTTACGTGGGTGGACCGAGGTGCACCCACGATCGCTCGCGCGGCTGCATTCTGGACAAGCTGAAGTCTCCGAATGCTCTTCAAGGGCTGCCCCATGTAGAGCACGTTGCAGTAGTCTTTGGGGTAGTAGTATTTGGGGAAGCATATATCATATGTTTTAATGAAACATATTTTATAAAAACATATTTTATAAAATTTTAGACTTACTTTGTATGTAAAAAGAAGAGAAACCCACAAAAACATGTAACTGTTATGTATAAAATACACCAGCAGTGGTGGGTTGCAGGCAGTACGCCCTGGTACAGGCGTACCGGAGCCAGCCCGGAGCACCGGATACCGTTCTGGTACGGTGCTCCAGAGGGGCCGCCCGCCCGAGCGCTTTACTGAAGTTTAAAGGCTTCCGCGCAGATGCAGGGCACATAAAGCACCTGCGCGACGCTCCATGGAGTAGCTGGAGCGTCACGGAGGTGCTTGAATCCATGTATGTGCTGTGCGTGTATAAATGTATAATTTATTATTTACATGATGGAATGTACTGTCTTATCAAGTATCTACCAAGACACCTACTGTATGAAAACAATACAGCACTTGATTCTATGAAAATTTGTATTTGTATTTGTGTTATTAATCTGTATGTTAATATATATACAGAATAAGAGAGTTGGAAGGGACCTTGGAGATCTTCAGGTTTAACCCCCTATGCCAGGCAGGAATCCCTATACCATTTCAGATAAATGGTTGTCCAATTTCTTCTTAAAAACTTCCACTGTTGGAGTATTGACAACTTCTGGAGTCAAGTTGTTCCACTTTTTAATTGTTCTAAGTGTCAGGAAATTTCTCCTTAGTTCTAGGTTGCTTCTCTCCTTGATTATTTTCCATCTTTTGCTTCTTGTCCTGCCCTCAGGTGCTTTGGAGAATAGTTTGACTCCCTCTTCTTTGTGGCAACCATTGAGTTATTGGAACACTGTCATAGCAATAGCAGTTAGACTTATATACCGCTTCATAGGGCTTTCAGCCCTCTCTAAGCGGTTTACAGTGTCAGCATATTGCCCCCAACAACAATCCGGGTCCTCATTTTACCCACCTCAGAAGGATGGAAGGCTGAGTCAACCCTGAGCCGGTGAGATTTGAACAGCTGAACAGCAGAACTGCAGTCAGCTGAAGTAGCCTGCAGTGCTGCATTTAACCACTGCGCCACCTCGGCTCTCATCACGTCACCCCGAGTCCTTCTGATGCAGGAGGGGGTGCACAGGTAAACCCACCAGTGGCTGGCCAGGTTAGGTGGTCTTAATAGAATGGACCTTATAAATTCATATTAGCTTGGCTTTTCATTCTAGTGCCCTGGAGTTCCAACTTTGACTTGTAGCTTCTCTCCAAATTCCTCATAAGTATTAAAAATAGGGCTGAACAGTGTGGCAAGACCCTGTAAAGGAGGGGCACAGGAAGCCAGGCGTGGGTGAGAGATAGAACAGAGGTGAAACAGCTAACATTCCAAATGAACTTCTCCTTTTCGAAATGTCATGCTTGTCTCGTGTATGGAAACGCCTTGAGAATGCACAGTGTGGAACACGGCATAAAAGTAGCATCCTGGGCAGAGCCCAGGCAGTTCAGATTTTGGTCTGTGAACACGCTGAACTCGATGCATCAAATAAACCTGCTTCTCTCACCTTCGTGGTCTCGAGTCCTGGTCTTTCATAAGTAGATTACAAACCTCAATCTGCTGCAACACTTCTTTTCATTAAACTAGACATACCCAATTTCAGCAACCGTTCTTTATATGGTTTAGCCTCCAGTCCCCTAATCTTCTTTGTTGCTCTTCTCTGCACTCTTTCTAGAGTCTCCACATCTTTTCTACATTGTGGTGACCAAAACTGGATGCCGTATTCCAAGTGTGGTGGCCTTACCAAGGCATTATGAAGTGGTATTAACACTTCACGTGATCTTGATTCTATCCCTCTGTTTATGTAGCCTAGAACTGTGTTGGCTTTTTTGGCAGCTGCTGCACACTGCTGGCTCATATTTAAATGGTTGTCCACCAGGACTCCAAGATCCCTATCACAGTTATTACTATTAAATCAATACATTTAATTCATATATATGATTCCGGTGCAATACAAGATGCTTATTATTTTTTAAAAGCTCTCATGGCATAAGACCTGGTTACTTGACTGCAGACTGCCTGTCCCCCATGATATCTGCCTGGCTGATTCAATCATGCAGGTTTGACACATTCCAAGTTCCTTTACTGGGTTAACCGACAAATGCGCGCTTGACAAAAGCGCGCCGACAAAACAGCTGGGAAAAAACCGCGAGTTTGTAATCGCGCCAATGAATGAGCGCAGAAGCGCGCTAACAACAGCGCGCCAACAGAAGCACTCTCTAAACCTAACCCTAACCCTAACCCTAACCCTAACCCTAACCCTAACCCTAAATCTAACCCTAAACCTAAACCTAACCCTTACCCTTACCCTAACTCTTACCTTAACCATAATCGCACTTCTGTCGGCGCTCTTTTGTCAACACGCCTTTGTGCGGGTGCTGTCAACCTCGTGGTTTTATCGCCGCGGTTTTGTCGGGCGCGCTGTTGTCAGGCGCACATTTATCGGGTCACGCCTTTACTGGACTAATGTTATCCATTGAAATACTGGAAGCCCATCTTTTCTGTAGCAGCACTACCTTCAGGAACAAGATTCTCCCTGAGATCCAAATGTCACCACCCCCACCCGGCTGTCGTTTAGAACAACCTTGAAGACCTGGCTCTTCACCCCAATATCAGAGAGTGAGAACCCCCCCCCTACTTTATTGCACCTCTCATATTTTATCTTTATTGGTTTTATGGCACTTTTTAATTGTATGAGCCATCCAAAGTCAACGAGAGTCAGGATGCATCAGTGATGGGATTCAGCTGGTTCGCACCTATTCGGGAGAACCGGTTCGTAACTTTCTAAGCAGTTCGGAGAACTGGTTGTTGAAAGAAATCTTATTTTATTTTTTAGGCAGGAAGGAAACATTCTGGTGTTGTTTCTAGCCTCATCTTTATTGCCCTGCTTACAGAAACTGCCTCTCCGGTTAACCCTTATTACATTGTCACAGCTAAGGCGAAGCGCCCATCGACGTGAGTTGGCCACAGCCACATTGTCACGTGACCACCAAGCTATGCCTACCCAGCTGGTCATTATGGCAGAGAACCGGTTGTTAAATTATTTGAATCCCACCACTGGGATGCATGCAAGTTTAATAAATCATCATCATCATCTTCATTATTATAATCTAATTTCCTTTTGGATTGGCAGCATTATACAAATCAAGGGAAAAGAAATTAAAAGAAAGAAGGTAAAAGAAAGGGGGGAAAATCAATTTTATACTAATTATAATACCATATCTTTCTACTCTTGCAAACCACCCTTGCTTCCATCATCTCCATACACTGATTCATACAGTTCCTTTTATTTTGTCCTTTCGCCATCAACTCCATGTTAACATTTCTCATTTTTTCCAAGGTTTGACTTACAATTTCTGATTCATGCTCAAAAAGGTATATTAGATATTCAAATATAATGTCTCTCTAAATGGGTAAATTATGAATAACAGTTCTTTAGTGGCTTGATAGCATGAGATCTGGATGTTTCCCACAGCACTGCTAGCTCCTAGAAAGCGCTAGGGACAATATTCCACATCCATCCATCCAATTATTGCACAATAATGATTCTTAGAAGTATATTATTTTTGCAATGATGATGACGATCCATATGTTGCTGAACTACAACTCTTAGCCTCATTTGCTACTCACCAAATGACCAAGAATCCTAATAAAAAGAATAGTTCAACATGATTTTTAAGAGCAGAAATTCTTGTTCTATTCCCAGAAATTTTCTCACTGGCAGGGATTACGGTCTGTGTTACTTTTGGCAGAAAGTGGAAAAATGACATACTCTGGAACAGTCTCAGAATTGGATACCATGAAGGCTTCAACAACCACAACCCTCAAAAATGGAAATTGTGGCCAGAAATTTTAGGAAATTGTTTGCGCGGGGGGGGGGGGGGGTTGATAAGAAAAGGCTGCTGTCAAGTTGACATCCTCTACATTCCAAAATCCAATATTCAAGGAAAACAGTGTGAGTACTATATCTTTGAAGGAGCTCTGGCTAACATTAAGGGATCTATAGTTCATTAGCATTTTAATTGTTTCTTTTGTTTTCACCCTTTTTAAAGTACATTGAATGGATTATACAAATATAATGAAATTCAATAGCAGTCTGCAAGATTTTAAAGTGGAAAGGAAGGACTGAAGGAGAATTTTTCCCCCCCGAAAGCATCAGAAGACATTAAGCTTCATTTTTAATGGGAACTTGTGCATAGTTTTATAAGAATTACTGCAGAGGTCTGCTTCAGTGGTGTACTAGTTTATCTGTAGTACTCTCTTTGTAACATAAGTATATGAAGTACTGATACAGCACTTTCCTTTCATTCCAGTTTGAAAAACATGTCCGGATAAGTTTCCCAAAACATGCTATCCTCCGGGGTGGGCTGATGGGGGTTTGTAGCGGTTTGGGAGGGTTCCACCACAAAACCGCGGTCGACTAAAGCGCGCTCGACGAAACCGCATACCTGACGTCATCACAACACGACGAAAAAAGCACGCTGTGAGCGGTAAAGCTAAAATTAACGCGTAAACCTAAACCTAACCCCCCCAAACCTAACCCTAAACCTAACCCTAAACCTAACCCTTAACCTAACGCTAAACCTAACGCTAACCCTTAACCTAACCCTAAACCTAACCCTAACCCTTAACGTAACCCTAAACCTAACCCTAACCCTAACCCTAACCCTAACCCTAACCCTAACCCTAACCCTAACCCTAACCCTAACCCTAACCCTAACCCTAACCCTAACCCTAACCCTAACCCTAACCCTAACCCTAACCCTAACCCTAACCCTAACCCTAACCCTAACCCTAACCCTAACCCTTACCTTTACGTGAATCGGCTTGCTTTAAAAGCGCTTTTTAAAGCACCCTTTTTTCTCCGAGGTTGTCGTTGTCGCGCTGCTGATGACGTCAGCGACGCGCTTTAATCGGGCGCGCTTTAGTGGACCACGGTTTTGTCGTGCCACGGTTCAGGAGAACCTCTGGCTAAGATTCTGCGCAACTCTTGGCTAACGCCGCCAACCCCTCCCCTCCCAGGAGTCCCCACGTGGCCCATTTTAGATGCAGGTAAGTGCAGGATGCGTGCAGAGACTCAAGGAGGAGGAAAAATGGGCCTCCGGAGCCTGGAGAGGCCGTTTTCTCCCTCCCAGAGGCTTGAGAAAAGCATTGGGAGCCCAGGGAGGGCAAAAATCCCCCCCTGCCATGGTGCAGGAGGCCAACTAGGCCACACCTACCATGGCCACGCCCATCCAGCAACCAGGCAGAGAACCCCTTGCTAAAACTTTTTAAGCCCACCCCTGCTATCATCGAACATAGGAATCTGTGCTGCTGGGATTTACAGGAAAGGCCAAATCTGGCTAGCCCATTCTGAAAAAAGCCGAGGTGGCGCAGTGGTTAAATGCAGCACTGCAGGCTACTTCAGCTGACTGCAGTTCTGCAGTTCGGCGGTTCAAATCTCACCGGCTCAGGGTTGACTCAGCCTTCCATCCTTCCGAGGTGGGTAAAATGAGGACCCGGATTGTTGTTGGGGGCAATATGCTGACTCTGTAAACCGCTTAGAGAGGGCTGAAAGCCCTATGAAGCGGTATATAAGTCTAACTGCTATTGCTATTGCTAAATGCAATCAATAATTAGTTCAAATGTGATTTGTTTCCTGGTCAAAAATAGCAATTTTGGATATTTTTTTATTGTGCTAGGCTGGACTGGATGCTCTGTAGAAGAAAGTGATGGAACGGAATGTATTACTGACCTTTGGGAAAGAGGGGAAAAGTTGCTGCTTAGGAAACAATCTGACAAAAGAAGGCGGAATCCCGAAGATCTTAACTATCCAAGAAAGAAACTTAGGAAGAATCTGTACAGTACAGATCAGGGCCGGATTTTCCTAGAGGCTAACTAGGCTTCAGCCTAGAGCCTCAAGATCAAGACGGGCCTACATTCAAATTGTTAGCAAAATTAAAATTACACTATTCTAAAAACAGTGAACACTCAAAGACTGAACCGAAAATAAGGAGAAATTTTACGCAGATGACTAATAAACAAACATAAAAATGTATTGGTTAAGATCGTTCCAGCGCCGCGGCAGTTGGGGAGCCCGCCCACGTTCCCGGCACTGGCGGTCGGGCGAGAGGCGCGGCCGTTCCCAGTAGCCGCCCCATCGATGCGGCGCCCACCAGCGGCTAGGCAGGTGAGGACGAGGGGGCCGAGCCGGGCAGCTGAGCGCAGCAGGGGAGGCGGCTGGCCTCGCTGCCTTTGCCACAGAGCAGAGCCGCCCTCCGTCAGGAGGCCAGCTATACATATTGATATATATTGATATATATCACAGTAATGATGTATTTTATTGTCTCTCATGTAATTTACAAACTTAAAAATGGGAGGTGAAAGGGCCTCATAAGTGGAATAGCCTAGGGCCTCTTTTCATCTAAATCCGGCCCTGTCTGTACTAATTGATCAGATGGTTAAAAATGGCATTGCAAAGTTTTTGACTTCAGATTTGAAACACCGAAGTCAGCCTTCCCCCGCCGCACCCTTCCAGAAGCAAACCAGACAGGAAAAACTACCAGACAACTAAATTTACTGTATTGAAATGCTAAATTAACAGAATTTTGCAAGTCTGAAGGTACAAACTTTCTACCTGAAGCCATCTGATAAATTTGGATGAGTACTTTCTACATTTCTTTAATCTGACCATTAAATCCTTGGGCTCTTCTTTCTCTTGGCTTATTATTTCCTAAGCAGCATTTATTTCCCCCCAAAGTCATCCACACATTACACAGTTAAAACAAGTGAACAGAGCAGATCTGTGTGAAAAAACAGATCAGTAAAAAAACCCAATTGTGTTTGGTTTTGGGGGGAAAAAGATGTGCTTATAAGAGAAACGTGTGCAACAGATGTGCTCCATAGTAAAGAAAGCATTAAATACAATGCTGGATACAAAATTAGTTTCCTGCGAATCTTTCTTTTAATACATTTTAAGGAAAATGAGCAGCTTATTTCAGTGTCTTATGTAACATGTTTGGTGTGGAGTAAAATCAATAAAACGCTTGAGGTAAGATGAATAAAAATCAGCTGGATGATGTAATGCCAGAGAGAAAGCAGCTCCTCAAGATGTGATAAATGAGTCATTTGTGGTTTTAAACACCATAAAAGTACACATAATGAGATTAAATTCATACTAGCACTTTCACTTCAACATTTTACTGATGCATTTACCTTATCATATTAATTCTACAAGGTGGTTTTGATTTGATTTGTAACACCTCCATCTTTTCCTGTATTTTCCTTACTTTATTTTATTTTTTTAAAAAAATATGGGGTTAAGAAAGGAAAGTTGGCTCCTCAATTACTTTTGTTTAGCAATAGCAGTAGCAATAGCAGTTAGACTTATATACCGCTTCATAGGGCTTCCCTGAAGGCTCCGGAGGGCGAAAATCGGCTCTACGGACAAACTGGAAGTCATCATTCCCGAACTTCCGGGTTCCCCATAGGACCAATTTTTGACCTCCAGAGCCTTCAGGGGCCTTCAGGAGGCTTCCATGAAGGCTCCGGAGGGCAAAAAATGGTCCTTCAAGCAAACCGGAAGTCCATTCCTGAATTTCCAGTTTGCCCATAGGGTCAGTTTTTCGCACTTTGGAGGCTTCAGGGAAGCCTCCAGAGGATGAAAAACGGCCTCAAAAGAAGTCTGAAGTCAACCTGCCTGTGCGCGCATGAGCGCTGGCCAGTTGACAGGGCATCGCCTCGCGAGCCCTGACAAATGGCTCCGTGTGCCACCTGTGGCAAGCGTGCCATAGGTTCACCATCACGGGTATAGGTTCTCCTGCTTAGGCGGGGGGTTGGATTAGATGACCTACAAGGTCCCTTCCACTCTGTTGATCTCTTAATTGACTACCTGTAATTAAATCCTAAACATCACAGCCTTGCTACAGTACTGAAATGAATCATTGCCTAAATAATCTCCAAAATATTTATTTTTAGAATCGCTAAATAAAAGCCATCCCTCCCTGTGGAGGAAACATTAGGTTTTAAAATTTGATAAATAAATAAAAATATCTTAATAGCCATGTTGTAGCCTGGATCACTACTTTCTCTGAAAAAGTATTCATGTGTTACTGATAGTTTTAGTCCCCTAAACCAGATAAAAAAGTGTTGTGGCCCAGCAGGAGCCGTTGGAGCTGCCACCAGGGGCACTATGAGTCGGCTCTGGAGGATGTGGAGGACCCTGGACAGGGTTCCAACTCCGAACAGGGCTCAGAGAGGCTGGTTGGCCACCAGGCGGCGCCTGAGCCTTGGACCAGTGGGGAGGAGACAAGGGAGTGTGATCGTGACATCATGCATTGGAGCAGTGGGGAGGAGACAAGGGAGTTGGTCCTGGATGCCCGGCAACGGAGAGCTAATAGGCGTAAGGAACAGTTACGCAGTTACAGGAGATAATTGCACTCAGCTGGTAGTAATTAGGCTTCTCTCAAGATTATAAAAGGAATGATTGTGCACACGCCCGTTACAGGAGGCAATGTATTCACTAGACCTGGAGAACTCTTGTGGCAAGCTTGGCAGGCTGGATTGCTGCCAAGGTTAGTCTGTGCTGGATTGCTGCCAAGGTCTTGTCTGTGTGTTAATAAATCCTTGAACTATCTTTGTCTCGGCGTGCTTTGGTGTAGGACAGGGGGGGGGGGGGCTATGTCAGAACAGGAAAGTCTGTTCATAAACAACAACAAAAATGCCTAGAACTTCCATCTCAGTATGTGGATTGAGGAACGCATGGAAATTACTATTGTTGAACTAAGGAGATGTCCATAAGGTGGCATACAGAACCGCAGGTTTTGTCCTTTTCTTCCTAAATATATGCTAAATCACAAATTGTAGAAGTAATTGACATGGATTTAACAGGATGAAGCTGAGAAGTGAGTTTTCTATGACAGGTAAGATCAAACATGATGATAGATGGAAAAGCTTTAGCAATAAAGAAGGACAGGAGTTCACAAACTCTCCAAAACTGTCTCGAACAACTTAACCTGATCCATCACATCAGTGGAAGCATTTTTGCCATTCTTCCTGTTCAAGTCCGCAATAGGCAGTTCCAGTACTACAAACTTTATGGATCCCCGTGATCTACAGATTGTTAAAAGCAGTAAATTTATTTCTTATACAAACTTCATAGGAATCGAAACAACGAAATTAATTTCGCTGGGGTGGAGGGGAATGAGAAATATTACGCAAATTGATTAACGTAGGCTTGGTTGATTCTAAACGGCGCAAAGCCGTTTCTGCAAAACTCATTGCCCAATGTAAGCTATCTAGAAGATTTGTGGCTATTTAAATTATTTGATATTTTGGATTAAAACTTAATTAAAACTGCTACCATCTAATCATTAGATTAAATGTTTTATGTTGGAATATTATCTAGGTGAAAGGGTTATAATAAACATTGTACTTGCATGTCACGTGTACATCATAAGCTTTTTATTCAAAAATAGTTAAAGAAACCACATTCCTTGTTAAGCTCTTAATTACATTCCTGACATACCTTTTGGCAGCCTGGACTTGTTCAATGACCTTGTTATAATTTATGATACCAGTTGACCTCCCGTGTTTCTAAATAGGATCTTAATGTTTATAAATGCGTATAATTACAATTACTTATTTGTACCACCCTAACATTATATACCTGTACTTCTCCACTTGCAAAAAAAACCACACCCAATAACCTCACAACATAGTTATACTTCCTATATAAAGAACTCTTTGCAACACAGAACACAAATAGGAATTATAGGAGTATATTCTACGTTTCAAATAGAAAATGTTCCCTGAATTTTAAAAATCATCAGAAAACCATGGTTGATATATGTTTCTTCTGTCCGATGGTGGAGCTAAGATTTGTGTTACTAGTGAGTTCATGTTGGCGCACTCGAAAGGTATTTCTGCAAGTAATTGTATGTATTTTACAGTACAGAAATGGACAGAAGCACAAACAATTCGTGTGTTAGAAGAAATCCTAATTATGGTACTTAATGGGAAAATATGTTTCTCCTCTAATTTCTCAGTTAATTTTGTGGTTTTAGCTGTCAACGTGACAAGTTTTGAAATGTACAATGACATGCCCATTTTTAGTCAGCACTGACAAAACATTTGATAATAAAAATCACCCAATGCCCCAAATCAAGAAACGTACATCTGTAGTCCCCATTCACCTTTATTATATTAAATAAATTAATGCAATAAATACAAATATACTTTAATTCATAAAAATCATAAATAAGTTATTATAGTACCACGAAGAGCCTCAATTCACACCACCTGTATTTACAGTTATACAGAATTATTAAAAAGTCAAGATTTCTTTCTTTCCAGCAGTTAATTAGTAATACATAAAGTGCTAAGTTCTTACTGGCTGAAACAGTTGACACAGTTTTGATTAAAACAGAATCATTATTTAAGAGTTGTTGCCAGATATCTGCCCAAGACAGGCATTTCTGAACCACGTCCATGGTCAATGGTCAAGTTCAGCGCAAAGGAATCTTTCCCTTTTTATCAGTTATTTTCTTGGAACATATTCTAATATTTAAGGGCAATTTGTACCATACCTTTTATGCAAAATCAAACTACTAAAAACTCATTCGGATAGTATTATCACCACTTAACGTACCCAAAACACCCAATATAAAAATATGCTATCAAAAGTGCAGTAGAAATGGTAACATTTCATCCTAGGTAAAGGTTCCCCTCAACACATATGTGCTGGTCATTCCTAACTCTAGGGGGCGGTGCTCATCTCCGTGTCAAAGCCGAAGAGCCAGAGATGTCTGAAGACTTTTTCGTGGCCATGACTAAATGCCGAAGGCGCACGGAACGCTGTTACCTTCCCACCAAAGGTGGTTCCTATTTTTCTACTTGCATTTTTTTATGTGCTTTCGAACTGCTAGGTTGGCAGAAGCTGGGACAAGTAACGGGAGCTCGCTCCGTTACGCAGTGCTAGGGAGTCGAACCGCTGAACTGCTGACCTTTCTGATCAACAAGCTCAGCGTCTTAGCCACTGAGCCACCGCGTCCCTAACATTTCATCATCATATGTCAGTTAATATATTTCAAACAGTTCTCGTCGTCTTAACAGTGAAGTTAAAACAGGAGTTTAAAATAGTGTTTTAAAACCAGATGTTTCACAGAAACCATAAACGTCTGTACAACGAAGAGTCAGTTATTAATGTTTCCAGAGAATGTTCCCTCCTCCACCATGGCATCATTGCAACATTAACGCATATCAAGCCTTTTGCTCAATCAGGGCATGTCACTGTCCTTACAAATTTGAGGCATATATTCTTTTTCTGATGATCTGCTCTTTGCTTTTTTGCACTTGTATATCACCACGGATGAAACAATAATCAGAATGAGGACTCCGACAGCAGCAGCTACTATTATGACGATTTTGTCCCAATCAAGAGCTAGAAAGAAGACAGTTGAATTAGATGCACGCTTTTTATTTATCTCAACTTTGCCCTGACTGCAGCTATTCCACATTAATGAGGCATTAAATGGTGTAATAAACCCAAAGCATCCCCTTCCAACTAGGACAGTGGTTCCCAAACTTGGCAACTTTAAGACTTGTGGACTTCAACTCCCAGAATTCTCCAGCCAGCAGAGCAGAGCTGGCTGGAGAATTCTGGGAGTTGAAGTCCACAAGTCTTAAAGTTGCCAAGTTTGGGAACCACTGAACTAGGAGATAACATTCTAGAGGCACTGACATTCTGACAAAACTTGTGTAGAAAAGTTAGTGAATCCGAAGAATAACCTTAGCTTAACAAACTAGTGTAGGTGTTTAGATAAGAAGGACTATTACAGTATTTTATTGGGTCAGAATACTTCAGTCCTCATAGATCTGTGTTGTGGCCCAGAAGAAGCCATTGGAGCTGCCACCAGACTCCGACAGCGAGGGGCCCTATGAGTCAGCTTTGGAGGATGTGGAGGATCCTGGACAGGGTTCCGACTCCAAGCAGAGAGGCTGGTTGGCCACCAGGAGGTGCCTGAGCCTTGGACCAGTGGGGAGGAGACAAGGGAGTGTGATCGTGACATCATGCATTGGAGCAGTGGGGAGGAGACAAGGGAGTTGGTCCTGGATGCCCGGCAACAGAGAGCTAATAGGCGTAAGGAACAGTTGCGCAGTTACAGGAGGTAATTGCACTCAGCTGGTGGTCATTAGGCTCCTCTCCAGACTATAAAAAGACTGCTTGTGCACACGCCCCTCTTTGCAGAAGTCAACGCATTAACTAATGTTGGAGAACAGTACTGTGAGCTTGGCAGGATGGATTGCTGCCAGGGCTTATCTGTACTGGATTGCTGCCCAGGACCTGTCTGCCTGTTAATAAATTCCGTAAAGTATCTTTAGCTCGGAGTGTATTGGTGTGGGACAAGGGGGGGGGGGTCAGAGCAGATCTGTGATCTTTCTGAATATGGAAATCTAAGAATTTCCTCATTTCTTAGAGGAAAAAAATAGTTGGTGCAATCCATATGAAGCAACAAAATGGAAAAAAAAAATTATGACCGTCCCTTGTGCAATCTGAGTAAAGTGAGGTCACAACTCTTTACACACTTAATGGGAAACATGTATGAAATTACATAATACATACCATCCAAGTCTTCCCTGTGGACGCTGGTACATTTTACACTGCTTTTTTGACTTTTCTGATTATTTAAGCGGCTTGGAATATTAGCCTCAACATAGAAACAATAACTCTTCCCTTTATCGACACCGACTGTGAATTGATTAGTTTTTGTCTTTGCTGATTTCTGAAAAGCAACGAAAAGACTATTTGAAGAGTTCTCTGCAGATATTCCAGTTTCCCACACTGCAAATTATAATCGACTGCAGATAGTCCTTGACTCACAACAGTTTGTTTAATGACCATTCAAAGTTACAATAACTCTGAAAAAATGGGCTTGTGACTATTTTTTATATTTACAACGTTTGCAACATCCTCATCTCATGCGAAACCGCCTCTTGCAGATTACCTCCCATAGACCGGTTAGATCTCACAGGTTAGGTCTCCTCCGGATTCCATCCGCCAGCCAATGCCGGCTGGCGACCCCCCGGGGGAGAGCCTTCTCTGTTGCAGCTGCAGCCCTCTGGAATGATCTCCCGGTCGAGATCCGGACCCTTACTACCCTCCCGGCCTTCCGCAAAGCCACCAAGTCCTGGCTGCTCCAGCAGGCCGGGGGGCTTGTGAAACATCCAGCCCCACGGAAACTGTGAACATTGCGGTTTTTGGTTTTAAAGTGTTGTCTTTGTCCAGTTTCCCCTTCCCTTGTCTATTGTGAGCCGCCCGGAGTCCTTCGGGAGTGGGCGGCATACAAGACAAATAAATACAAATACAAATGCGATCAAAATTTGGATGCTTGGCAACAGGTTCATATTTATAACCGTTGTGGCGTCCCTGGGATCGTCTTTTGTAACCTTCTTACAAGCAGAGTCAATGGGAAAGTCAGATTCACTTAGCAGCCATATTACTCACTTAATAACTGCAGTGATTCGTTTAACAATTGTGGCAAGAAAGGTCATAAGATGAGGCAAAATTCACTTAGCAAATGTCTCAGCAACAGAAAGTTTTGAACTCAGTTGCTGTCATACATCTGAGCATTATCTGGCTACCTGTACTGAAGTAACAGCAGCATGTGTACGATTATTGCTATTAATACAAAAATTAACATAAAGGTTTTCAAATATATTGCAGGTAGTCCTCTACTTACAACCTTCGTTTAGGCACTGTTCAAATTTATGACACTGAAAAAATGACTTATGAACTGTTGCAGTTATCCCCATGGTCACATGATCAAAATTCGGGCGCTTGGCAACTGGAAGGTATTGATGTTGTAGCATCCTGAGGTCATGTGATCACTATTTGTAACCTTTCCAGCTGGCTTCCGACAAGCAAAGTCAATGGAGGAAGCCAGACTCGCTTAATGACTGCCTATTCACTTAACAACTGTGGCAAAAAAGTCATAAAATGGGGCGAAACGTACTTAACAGCTGTGTCAACTCTGAAGCAAAGCTGGCTGAAGCCATCTTTAGCCGCCTCATAATTGCCACGAACTTTGGAGCAAGAGGGGGGAGGGAAATAGATAGGTTGGCTAGCAGTCAGAACAAAAAAACTTTCTCAGGGGAATCAAGGTCATCCTAAGAGGTGAAGGAGAAGCCGCCAAACATCGTAATTGGACAATGTGACCTGGGACAATTGCACTTTTAATTATGCTGCAAACACGGGAAACTTCTCACAGTTAGCTTTCACGGTCTGTGCTAATATGACGCGTGTAATAAACATGTTCTTTGTGGAATCTATGTGCCTCAGAGTTCTGGTTTTGATGGGCACAATAATCGGAACGCTGACAAACTGTCTTGCTTAGCAACCCCAAAATTTGGGCTCAGTTGTAGTCATAAGTCAAGGACTAGCTGTAATTATGCTTTTTTAATTTATTCCACTCAACTTTATTGTTGAGAACCATACCCCACTCTACAACAAAAAACGTCAACCAGCACCGAACGATGTTTTACATTCAAATGAGTTTTAAAAAGCGAGTGTTAATGCTGACCAGCCAAAGTTAAACCTTCTTAGAAACTAGGTTCTCACCTTGCCCGTGCTCTGATCCTTCCAGTAGTGTAACAGATATTCCAGATCATTTTTGAATATGTCCCTGATAGTTTGCAAGGTACCGTTAACTCTATGCGGTGTTAGTGGATCGGCTACTTCCACTTTTAGAATTTCATCTTTTTGTTCAAAGCGTGTTACGGTTGGCGTTCCAAGCACAGCTAGAAAAGAAGCATGATCAAGTTTGACTTTTTTTTTTAATAATGTAAAAGGAGTACACAACTAATGCTATTATTTTCAAAAGGTGCTTGTAAATCTTGGGCAAGATTGAGATTGTATAGAATGGGGAGGAACAAAAGAAAAAAAAGGAATATCACCCCCCTTTTTTTAACCAGCTGTCATAAATTGGGGGAAAATACATTACAGTTCTAACTGCAAACATTTATTTATTTCAGATTTCTTTTTTTGGGGGGGGGTGTAAATTTACAATGGCTGTTATAAAAATATGGCGTATGACTGAAGCTGCATAAGATGTGTTTGCGGGCCTTTGAGTGTTGATTCCTGGTGACTACCTGAACAAGCCCCTTCAGTTTTCTTGGCAAGGTTTTTCAGAAGAGGTTCATAGTTGAGGCACCAGAATAGAAACTAGGAGACCATGAGTTATAGTCCCGTCCCCCCCACTTAGACACAATGCCGGTTGTGGGCAACCGTGGGCCAGATACTCTCTTTCGGCGTGACCCATCAAAACCGCGCTCGACTAAGCTGCGCCCGATTAAACCGTGTCGCTGACGTCATCAACAGGGCGACAATAGCCAGTGCGGAGAAAGAAGGGCGCTTTAAATAGCGCTTTGAAAGTAAGCCAATTCAACTTAAGGTAAGGGTTAGGTTTAGGGTTAGGTTTAGGGTTAGGTTTAGGGTTAGGTTTAGGGTTAGGTTTAGGGTTAGGTTAAGTGTTAGGGTTAGGGTTAGGGTTAGGTTAAGGGTTAGTTTTAGGGTTAGGTTAAGGATTAGGTTTAGGGTTAGGGTTAGGTTAAGGGTTAGGTTTAGGTTTAGGGTTAGGGTTAGGGTTAGGTTAAGGGTTAGGTTTAGGTTTAGGTTTAGGTTTAGGTTTAGGTTTAGGATTAGGTTTAGGGGGGTTAGGTTTAGGGGTTAATTTTAGGTTTAGGGTTTACAGCGTGCTTCTGTCTCCGCGCTCTTGTCGCCCTGTTGATGACGTCAGCTACGCGGTTTAGTCGGACGCGGTTTAGTCGAGCGCGGTTTTGTGGTGGAACCCTCTTTCGGCCCTAGGAAGGAGGCAGTGGCAGCCTCCATCAATACGTCAAAATGAAACAAATGATTAAATCTAATGCTGATTTGTTCCACCTGAATAAATTACCTTTCATCCCTTTTAGCCTTTCATTAAATGTTGGGAGAGCCATATGTTATACAGGTAGTTCTTGACTTATGACAACTTAAGACCAATCGGGGAATTAAGCGAGACGTCATGTGACTGGACTTAATTTTGCAGTCGTTAAGGAATCTGAATCCTCAACTCTCATTGCTTGTTGAGAACTGGCTGGGAAGGTCACAAATTGCAGGATGCTGAATTGTGATGATGTAACTGCAGGTGTGTGATGTGACCGTTGCAACTCTGAGGACAGGTCATCAATCACTTTTTCTAGAGCTGACATAACTTTGAACCTTTGGTTAAATGAATGGCCGTAAGACTACCTCTATGTAAAATATTCAGTCTCTCAAAACTAAATTGCAAAAAATGAATGATTTAACAGGAAGTACTGCCTTCCTATAAATCTTTTTTTTAAAAGTCTGTATACCTATTCTTCCTTTCTATGTATAAATATATTGAAGATAGTGGAATATATATCGTATTTATCATACTTACTTTGTGTGTAAGGTACAAACTCTGAAGAAAGTTCATATGGAGGCGTTTCCAAATTATCCTCATCGTATGGTATTTCAGAATATATGCGTGCCATGTACGTATCTTTTAAATTCTGAAATATCACATTCGTAACATCACATTTAGTTTCAGCGGTACGAATGCATACTTTTTCTCGTGGTAACAAATCCCTATAAAGATTTAAGATCAAGAATGTAAATCAAGCATTTCTATGCATATATGTGAGGAGTATAAATGCATGCTTTGCAGAGGCCAGGAAAAAAAATGGATATCATCCCGGCCAGATACAAAAATGTTTACTTTCATCCATATAGTCAAAATGCAAAATGTTACATGTTTCAAGGTCAACAGTAATCTTGCTCATGTTAATGAGATAAACAGTGTAACTAGGAAAACTATAAAAATATGCCCTTGAATATTTTGCACTGCTACAATGAATAAGACACAACTGCTTTCTTTCACAGCAGACTTGGAAGTACTGAAAAAATGCAATAATTCAGGACATGTAAAATTATGGGTAATTTAAAAAGTTAATGAGAGAAATAAAAAAAATATAAAACATATCATATGAAATTAACTAGCCTACAAATAAATGTATATAGAAACTAAGTATACTAAAGAAATATAGTAGCAATCTCTACTATAGTTAGCTACTATAGTTAGAGCCGAGGTGGCGCAGTGGTTAAATGCAGCACTGCAGGCTACTGCTAGATCAGCAGTTCAGCGGTTCAAATCTCACCGGCTCAGGGTTGACTCAGCCTTCCATCCTTCCGAGGTGGGTAAAATGAGGACCCAGATTGTTGGGGGCAATATGCTGACTCTCTGTAAACTGCTTAGAGAGGGCTGAAAGCCCTATGAAGCGGTATATAAGTCTACTGCTATTGCTATATTGCTATTGCTATTGCTTCAATGAACCTCAACTTTTGATATTTAATCAAAGCATTTCCCTATGAAACTCCAGATCAGAGTGATTGTTTATTTCAATCTGGGCCCTATGTCTATATAAACAGAAGACACCTTCTATAAGTTTGAAGCACACAGCTGATTCAACACTTGAGGTGATATGATTCAATTTTACCCCTAAAATTGGGACAATTCTAGGGGACATCCCATAGGAGGGGTGAAATTAAAAATTATCTAGGGAGACCTTTAAGAAAACGTAGATGAGAAAGTATTGGATTTCTTCTTTCAACACTATACACTTGTTAGATGTTTTATGTAAGCAGGTATGCTTCAAATTATAGTCTTATATGGAATCAACAGTATTAATTTTAAGTATCAATTCATGTCCAATATTAAGTTACATCATGGAGATGTTTTTTTCATATATGTATTCTTGTTGTTTCTCAAACTCCTCCATTACAACAGATGAAGTACAAAGATACCTAAGGAAAGGTATGGTTGTGTTTCCAAACATTAACTTACCCGTCCATTTCAACTGAATAAAAATAACCAACGGGCTTTGGATCCCAGTGGAGAAGAGTCTTAAAATTGATTGAGGACCAAGTAATGTTTACCGCTGTCTGTACCGCAGAGCTACCTGTATGAAAATGTTTAGAGAGGAATATGACTTAGGGGTTTTCCCACATATTACAATATTCTGCGTGGACTGTTGAATTGTTTAAGGCTCTAACAATATTATAAACACAATAATTGATCATGGTTTTTTTTTAAAGTCTGATTGAAATTGGAATATAAGTCAAACTTTCCCAACCTGATATCTTTCTAGTAGGTTGGTCTACAGCGTGCATGAGTTCTCAGCAAACAAATCCATAGTGGCTAGGTATATATATATAGCTGATTAGCTAATAAAGGAAGAGAGCCTGTGGCTTAGTGGCTAATATAACTGCCTAATATGTAATACAACCCAGGTTCGATTCCCAGTAAGGGTATGGCTAGCTGATGAGAGCTAAATAGCTTGAAATAGATCTATACTAGTCTCCCTTTATTTATTTATCAGCACGAATACAACAAAATGTAACAAAAAGGCAACAGTAAAAATATTGGGTTTCTGCCTGGATGGTCTCTTGTGACGAGCCGAAGGACAGAGAATGGAAGTAGTGATCTTCCTCCCATATTTGGGCATACTGGGGGTTGTAATTATCATATATATATGGTTAACACATCTGCCTTAGAGGCAATACAGCACAGGCTCGATTCCCAGTAAGGGTATGGCTAGCTGATGAGAGCTAAATAGCTTGAAATAAATCTATACTAGTCTCCCTTTATTTATTTATCAGCACAAATATAACATATATATATATAAGATTTTTTTACAACCCCTGGTAAGCCCCAATTATTTATCAGCACAAATAAAAAAACACAAATATAACAAAGGCAACAGTAAAAATATTGGGTTTCTGTCGTGATGGACTCTTGTGACGAGCCGATAGACAGATGATGGAAGCAGTTAGCTTCCTCCCATAATTGGGGCTTACCAGGGGTTGAAAAAAATCTAATAGATACCTTTCACCCTGGCTTCGCTGATAACGGATAAGAGCCTGTGGCCTAATGGCTAAGATTTCTGCCTAGTATGTAATATAGCCCAGGTTCGAATCCCAGTAAGGGTATGGCTAGCTGATGAGAGCTAAATAGCTCGAAATAGATCTATACTAGTCTCCCTTTATTTATTTATCAGCACAAATAAACACACACACACACACACACACACACACACACACACACACACATATATATTTGTAATCCCAATTATTTTTATTTCTTCCTATTTTCTTCACAACAACACATGGGTTGGGGTGGGCTGCGAGTGTGATTAACCCAAAGCCTCCCAGATAGTTTTCATGCCTAAAGTGGGACTAGAACTCACCCTCCTAGTCGCTAGCCTGGTGCCTTAAATCACTAGACCAAACTGGCTCTCCTTGCAAAGGTTGCAGGGATTACAGTTCATGTGGTTTAATTTGTGTCAATCCAAAATTTAAAAATGAGATATATTATTTCCTCATGCAGCAGAAGTCTCCTTGAATCAACAATTCAGGCAGGCTGAATCTGTATACTATGCATAAAGCAGTCTCCTATAATCAATAGATTGTAACTCACAATCTCTTCTGACTTGTCCATTGGGCTATAACCCAAAAGATGCAAAAACCATACATTTAGAGAATATTTAGAATATTTAAGAGATTCTGCATTAGTACCAACACATTGGCTAGGTTCTTACGTGGTGTTTAATCCTGCATAACAAAGTTAAGTATGGTAATGGGCACTTCACATTATGCATATATGGCACTGCTGCTACGTAAGATGCCTTTGTTGCCTGGAATCTTCTGGATGCAATTCAAGGTGTTGGCCATCACCAGAAAACCCTTCAGGGCATAGTTGATTATCTATCTGGTTATTTGAGGGACCACATATCTCCAATTATTTCTGCACACGCAGGCAGGGTGCGTGCAATCCAGTTCCTTCACTTAAAGACTGCCACCTTGTGGGACCAAGGAAATATGTCTTCTTCTCTGTCACTACCATTGGTTTCTAGTACAGCATCCTTGCTATTTTGGTGATCCAGAAGATCTAGCTTGGTTCTCAGGCCTGGGACTAATGTGTTTGTGGGACCCATTGTATTTATACTACTTATTATTCTGACTATTTTAGTAATGATTGCCTGACTTATGTAGGTATGTAGGTATGTATATATGTATGTATCAGAGGTGGGTTCCTACCAGTTCGCACCTATTCGGTAGAACCGGTTCGTCAAATCTACCAAACCGGTTAGAAGAGGTTCCACCAGTGGACCCGGAAAGCAGGCCACACCTACAGAAGAGGTTCCAAATTTTTTGAAACCCACCACTGGTCCTTGGATATGATTATTCTACACTATCATGCTCACATTTATAAAACTCATTGTCTCTGTGAAAGGTAAGGATGACTACTGCGTTTGTGGTGCAATCAGAACATTGCGTGTGTTGAGGTTGTTTTAACACAAACCAAAGGTGCCTTTTAAAAAACAAGTTTACTTCATATTCTTATGCACGCCAGTGCTGTGTGTGAGGTAGGTAATTTAAGGTGGTTCTGACAAGTGTCGTCGGCATCTTCATATCCGGTCACATGGGTGGCAAGCCACTCCCATCAGGTCACATGGGTGGCAAGCCACTCCCACAAAAGAGGCCACACCCACAGAGTAGGTTCGAACAATTTTTGAAACACACCACTGGTATGTATGTATGTATGTATGTATGTATGTATGTATGTAATTAACCATTTAATTTTTTAAAAAATGGTGGGCAACCATAACAAATTTAACATAATAAAATTTAATATGCTGGACCTGAACATCTAAACTTACATTATTTCTCAGTGTTTTTTAAAGTGGTTCATCCAAGATGCTAATTCAAAGTTTAGGTTCCTATCATCCTCTACAAAGACTGTCTATCCTCACGTTAGCTTAGAAAGTTATACGAATCAAGACACTGTAATTTTGTTTACACTAAGTGCGTTACCAGTTACGGTGGGCATATGAAATTTCTGTAGAAGAAACTGGAAGTGGAATTTTTAGGACTATTAAATCTGCACTGAAAAGATCTGGATAATCGTACAGTGCTAGCAAAGAAGGATAGAAATGTGGAGCCCTTGGTGCTGTCTAAATTTGCTTGTTCACTTACAGATGTTTCATTAGGTGATTAGTTGACACAGTCAGTGCAAGTGAGTATGGGGTTTGTTCCCTGTTTACTATGGAGCAACTTTCCCTACCAGGGTTAAGGAGGAATGGGTTTCTCCTTGGTAGTTCCTTGATTAGAGTATGCTTGATTGTTTGTCTGATGTTTTGTTTGGTGTTAATCTTTGCTTATCTGGGTGCCAAATAATGTTCTGGTCTTGTTTCTTAGATTTCTTAGATTTTTTTTTGTTTCTTTGAATGTTGTGTAAAAGTAAAAGGTAACAAGGAAACAAATAGACCAGGACACATCCTTTCCGGCTGCCTACACCCAGATAAGCAGGGATTAACACTAGACAAACAATGAAGCAGAAAAGTACACTGTAGTCAAGGAACTACCAAGGAGAGAAGCACACACAAACATATCCAACAATTGCAGGGCAAAGTACTGAACATAAACATAAACAGAGAGCAAACTTCACAATCACTAGCACCAGTAACAATACCTAGATAATTAAGCAATCAAGCTCAGGGGGCACTAAGGACTCCACAGTTCAACCCATATTCTCTTCCGTTGGAAAATATTAATTCTTTGATGCCATTTTGTAGTTGTCTGCTATATTTCATATATATCCATATTTGTGGGTCTTTCTAAGATTACTCCCTGTAGAAAAGAATATTGAATTGTTTATGACTTGAGAAAAAGGGAAACCTTTCTCTTTCTAAGAATGCATAATACCTCTCCTTAGGCTCCAATGATTGCCATCGTTATACTCATTGTATTTATATGCTCCTCGTAGCTACACATTAGCCAGCTACATTATTGTACTATTTGAACAGTTGGAAAGATACCCTAAAGTTCCATTCCTCCTTTAGAAAACATGTGACGAAACAGTCTTTGGCAGGCTTTATAGGTCTTCAAAGCAATTATTTAGATTGTGTTTGCTTCTTGGTATTATTAGATTTAATTCTTCTTTTAAGGATTATCATTATAACGGAGACCCGACTGTATAATGTGCTCGGAAGAAAATTATGTTTTAGATACAGGTTTTCAAAAAAAAATTCTGTAGTTTGTGAATTTACTAGTAGCATGTACAGTACTTTTGTGCAATGGGCATAAACATTTCTTATGAATCTTTACATGTATGTTAAAGCATTCCAGTGGTTAACATGAATGTGTGTGTTGCCATCTTACTTCTGTCCCACACAGTTTTTCAACCATACTGTAAGGAGTATGGAGTAATAAGTGACTCTTCTGTTGTTAAGCCTGCAGTGCAAATGTGGCTTACACCTGTAGTTGTGTCCACATTAGTTTTAAATTCCAGTTAGTACCAAAATCCCATTCCACATTTGCATATTACATTGAATTGTATCAGATGAGAATAAAGAAGCAGCCCATTCCAGAAACCAATCTAGGGAAACAATTATATATGGATATACGTCTCTGCTCTTATATTGAAGATTTACAGCTTAGTAAGGCTGCAACCACTTAAACATTGATTGGGAAGAAGTATTTCCAATCTAGAAAGACTGTAATTTATTAACGTAGTCCAGCTTTTTTTGCAGGTGTTCCTAAGGTGTGGCTTTAAGCTAACTATTAACATCAGTGCAACTGCTTTTATCGACTTTTACACAACTGTTTTTATTAGGTACCCAAATCTAAAAAAGATCAGGTTGTTTTAACGAAAGGCAGGTACATAATATTATGTTGATGTGAGGTTCAAAGCACCGCCAATCATTTTTATACTACAGATAGCCCTTCTGTTTAGCTAATCATAACGTTTTTCTGGAATAGATCTATCCATATCCTGTCGATATTAAGAAACTGCATTGTTTCAATGTGCCACCGTGATACGAACACAGTATTTAAAAGCGTACCAATATTGCACAATAATTATACACGTACTTAATTGCTTTCAAAATGTTGGTTTTTCCCCCCCTATTGTTAATAACAAAGGATAAATTTCTCACTAAACTTACCCTCCCCTTGAAGCACGAGATGGGTGGCAAATAAACTGGTTAAATAAATTGCTTAATTGATATTCAGACCATATGGACTTTAAGCGTGCCATTTTTCTATCCGCGCTTGAACAATATACTCAGATTTGATTAGAGAACAATGTATATCCTTAACGCTTTAGCGTATTCTGAACAGAATATGCGTCTTGAGCCCTTCTGGTATTTTCCATACTTCTTGAATCATCCCCCCCCCTCAGAATGATGAGCAGCCTGCTCCATAGACACTTGAAAGTTTCATGGCTTTTAACTTAGCTCAAATCTCTAGAGCCAGTTGTTCTTAAACTTGAGCCCCGATGTTGCACCGCAGTCCAAATGCAAGAATGACTTCTGGCCCATTTCAAACAATTATCATCATCATCATCATCATCATCATCATCATCATCATCATCATCATCATGTGGTTAATCTTTGGCGAGATTCACAGCCTTTGGGGCTGGTTGGTAGCTCAACAGCTCGAGTCCTAACCAAGGATCTAGGAACTGTTAAGGTAACGTCGGAGGATATAAGTTGTTCCAAGTAGGGTGAGTTGTTATTGTTGTTGTTGTTGTTGTTGTTGTTGTTATTTTATTCATTAAACATGAAACTCAGTCAACTGAACATTTTAAAATGTTATTATTATAAAAATAGAATGATAATGATAATGAGTATGATGATGATAATGATAATGATAATATCAATGCCAAACCCGGCAAAACAACTGGCCGCTGTCATACAATTCTGTTGTTGCGAATAATAATAATAATAATGAAAAAATAAATTGCAGCTTCCTGCAATAACACCAGCAGAACTGCAAAAAACTGGTGCTACTCTGAACATCTTATATTTTAAGAAGGTGTTTGGTTGATACCTAGGACGCTGGGAGCAAACCGTATCAACCATTAGCACCAGTCAATGGTATTTGTAATGCATTTTTGAATGTGCAGTTGACTGAGTTTCATATTTAATGAATAAAGTATATAATAATGATGATGATGATGATGATGATGATGATGATGATGATAATAATAATAATAATAATAATAATAATAATAATAATAATAATAATCCGGCCAAACAACTGGCTGCTGTGATACAATTGTATAATATTAAGATCAATATTAAGATTAAGATTAATATTAAGATCAATATTAAGATTAAGATTAATATTAATATCAATATTAATATTAAGATCAATATTAAGATTAAGATCAATATTCAGATTAAGATTAAGATCAGTATTAATATTAATATTAAGATCAATATTAATATTAAGATTAATATTAAGATCAATATTAAGATTAAGATCAGTATTAATATTAATATTAAGATCAATATTAATATTAAGATCAATATTGATATTAAGATCAATATTGATATTAATATCAATATTAATGATGCTGCAACGGTGAAAGAAAGCATGCAAGCAAAACAGAAGCCCCCGATTCAGAAGCCTTGGCCGGGGCCAGGATCCACGAAGCAAACCCAGCCTAACCCCTCCAGACGGAAAGCAGACCTCGCAGCAACCAAGTCCAAAGGCGCGGAAAGGGGGACCTCGGGGATGATGGAGGGAGCGGGAGGGTGGGGGAGAGACGACGGAAGAAGGGAGCGCGCACCGTTCGCTCGCTCGCTCGCTCGCTCACCTGAGTCGGAGGGAACCAGAGCGAAGACCGCGCAGAGCAGCAAGGCTGGAGCGCCAGGCGTGGGAAAGGACCGCCGTGCCATCGGGACTCTCCGGAGGGAGTTCGCGAAAGGGAGAAGAGGGTTGCGTGGGCGCGCGTGGATGTGTGCGGGCGCCTGCAGCGGCTTTAACTAAGAAGTTGGCCGTCTCTTCCTTTTTTATAGCATTCCTCTCCTCCCCCCCCCCCCCCGGTCCCTTTCCCCCTCCCTCCTCCGGAAACTCTCGGGACAGACAGCGGGTGGCTTAGAGGCTCATTGAATCACTCAGGCGCTGGCTGTGATTCAGCTCTCACGCCCGCCAGCCGTGAGACGAACCGCTCCTTCCCCGCGGCTTCTCCCTCCGCCAGGATCTGGGCCAGGTGAGCAGCAGCGGCGGGGAAAGGGAGGAGCGGCCTCGCCTTTGGCCCCAGGTACCTTCAGGGTGGGAAAAAAGGCCGGTGAATCGAAGCTTAGGCTCGATTGGGGTGAAGCCAGCTTTCCCCCTTCGCTCCGCCCCGCGATAGCAGTAGACTTAGCAGTAGACTTATATACCGCTTCATAGGGCTTTCAGGCCTCTCTAAGCGGTTTACAGAGAGTCAGCATATTGCCCCCAACAATCTGGGTCCTCATTTTACCCACCTCGGAAGGATGGAAGGCTGAGTCAACCCTGAGCCGGTGAGATTTGAACCGCTGACCTGCTGATCTAGCAGTAGCCTGCAGTGCTGCATTTAGACGGGCCAGCCACACGGGTCGCCCTCGCCGTCTGTAGCGGAGGAGGAGGAGGAGGAGGAGAGCTGGGCGACAGGAATGAGGACAGTGGTGCTTTTTCTAACGAAGTTTAGAGAAACGACCCTGGTTGGAATCAAGAGGATGGAAACCAACCATTGAAGCCCAGTGGATCTCGGTAGATCAGAACGGATCTACCGATCGCAGAATTGGAAATAAATTTAAATTTATCTTTCCCCCCCCCCTCTCCCTGCCAGTGCAACTTAAAAACCAAACGTACGAAATCAAATGTGTGCCTTCCTTGCATCTTGTTGAAAAATGAAGGGATAACATCTTTGAATGTATGATGTACAAGGAGAATAATGAATATAAGCATACTCGATAGATGATTGGTTTGATTATACATAATTCAAAACAGTGATATACAAATATAAATGGCTGGTAAATCTTTTTTTTTAAAGATTGGGTGGATGGAAACGCAGGAGCCATGGAATCGCTGTCATCTTCTGTTACAATAAAGATCTTGTTCCTTGCACTTCCATGGCTCCTGCGTTTATTTAATGAATATTTAACATTTTTCATATCGGGATCTGTGATTATATAAAGGTATAACATCTTTGTTTGAATGCATGATGTACAAGGATAATAATGAACATAAGCGTACTGGATAGATGATTGGTGGGATTATACATAGTTGAAAACAGTGATATTCAAATATAAATGGCTGGTAAATCTTTTTCATATCGGGATATGTGATTATATAAAGGTATAACATCTTTGTTTGAATGTATGATGTACAAGGATAATAATGAACATAAGCATAGTCAATAGTTGATTGGTGGAATTATACATAATTGAAAACAGTGATATACAAATATAAATGGCTGGTAAGTCTTTTTCATATCAGGATATGTGATTATATAAAGGTATAACATCTTTGAATGTATGATGTACAAGGATAATAATGAACATAAGCATACGCAATAGATGATTGGTGGGATTATATATAATTGAAAACAGTGATATACAAATATAAATGGCTGGTAAATCTTTTTCATATCGGGATCTCTGATTATATAAAGGTAAAACATCTTTGTGTGAATGCATGATGTACAAGGATAATAATGAACATAAGCATACTCGATAGATGATTGGTGGGATTATACATAATTGAAAACAGTGATATACAAATATAAATGGCTGGTAAATCTTTTTCATATCGGGATCTGTGATTATATAAAGGTATATTGTTCTTAAAGAGACAATCAAGAATGTAAGGGAATTAGGTTTATTGAAAAAAATATTAATTGTGATTGAATATGCATTGTACAGTGAAAGTGAGGTATTTAGTTATGTTAGATGAAAAATCTGGGATTGTAAATGTAATTGAGAATATGGGTGCAAAAACACTTGTAACCAAACGACACGCTGTATGTAATGGGTGAGATTTTTTTTATGTTGGTTTTTTTATGTTTAAAAATAAAAACAAATTTGCAAAAAAAATATATATGTACTTTCGGGTTTCCCTGATGTTTTTAATAAAAAAGATTCTCTTTAAGACGCTCTGGTTCACAGCTTGGTCTTTATGGGTGAGTTATAGCTTCAGTGCAAAATAAATATTTGGTAAGAACTCCATTTGAAGCTACTCTGATCTGGCGGCCACAGTTATAAATCTGACAAAGTTTATGATGCCAATGTCAAATTTTAAATAAACAACAAACCAGTAGGATTGTCTGACGTCCATGCAGAGATGATATTTCAAATACTGTAACCTCAAGATGTTTCCATGCACCAGTTTGCAAGAGATCCAGCACCATAACTACTGTATCACCAGCTTCACATAAAAATATAAGCAGATGTAATCTGATGGTTCTTTCTAGTGGATCCAATGTACAAATCAAAGATTCTACCAAAACTCACAAAATATATCACCCACAAAACATAACAGTACCGCCTTCTCAAAAATGCATAGTCTATATGCATTTGAGAGGTAAATTAGGACCAGTGTCAGATATTTTTTCATTTAGCTTCTCAAGAACTACTGTATCTTACTATTATTATTTTTTTGTATTTAGGGATTTGCAGCATTGTGTTACATTTGGATGCTGGAGAAAATTGCACAGATTAAATTTATCTTTGAAATGTAGCTGTAGTATAGAAGGCATCTTGCTAAGAGGGGAAAAAAAGAGGTAATGACAAGAAAATTCTTGTCTTTCTTCCCTCTGCTACATTAACTATGATACTTTTGGGAAAAGAAAGGAGGCTAGAAGAATTTCTTGACACTCCTAATTATACTGGTTAAAAACAACAGGTAATACTTGTTTATATTATGGTATTTATCCAGTTAGTTTCTTCTAACTGTAGATACAGGAACTCACTAATCTAAAGCACGATTGATCAGTCTACAACTTAGTCTGTTTATACAAAGCCTGCCAGCATGATTAATTTATGCTTTATGAACCCAAGCAGTTAGGCTAATTTAGCAAATCACATTTTAATTAATCATGGATTCGTATCTTGTTTACCTGGATTCGTCTTTTCAAGATTTCATATTTCATTTATGGCAAATATTTTTGCTTACATATAATGTAATCCAACTTCAATTTGAAGTCAGGAGTGGTGTAACAAGATAACACTAGATTCCATTATAGGAAGCCTGCATTCATATCTTGTTTTGTTTTATTTCCAGTAAAACAATATATACTCAATTATAGAAACTCTTAAAGAAAATAATTATCTTGATCCCTTTCAATCAACTTACAGTACTATCTTCAGGGTTTGGAAACCCATCAAGTTTCTTGGAAGTATTGTGTTTGTTTAAAAAAAACTTGCCATATGCAAATTTTCAGGTACTGCAAACAATTCGTATGAAGATTATATAATATGTAATCTTAACTTACTACTTACTTAATTTACATAACTTAATACAGGTGCATGAAATATAAAATCTCAATATAACATTTAAAAACATCTAAAAAGCATCACTTAATGCCCTTGCCTAATTTTAATGGCCTTGCCTAATTTTAAATTCTCCAGACATCCTTGTGTTCAGCTCTCATTATGTCTGTTCCACAATATCTGGAGAGCATCAGATCAAAGAAAGGGGCCACTGAACATTCAGTATAGGAAAGGCGAGGAACAAAAATGTTGGGGTAATTATATGAAGATTGTAGGAATTCCAATTTGGGAAAAGATTAGCTAATTACATTTCAGTTTCTGGAAAATGTGGGAGGAGAAAGGAAAAAATGTTGTCTGCTTGAAACTCCTTTGAAGTGCTTCATGTTTGCTCTTGATCTGCTAGTTCAGCACATAGTTGGTATAAATTCCTTTAGTCCGCTTTGTAATCCACTAAGGGAATAATATGTAAATTATTGGCATATAATGTGAGTCATGTCCTGATCAAGCATTATACATAATTTCAACATAATTCCAATTAATGTTATTTAATTTAAGTTTAATTTTCATTTTGTTATTAATGGGTCTGTGTAGAGATCTAGATTCAAATATCAAAATGTGATTTGTAGCAAAGATTGGCACCTGTCATGAATACCTTAAAATAATTGATGTTTGATGCCAGGAAAAGTTAGGTCTGCTTTAAGATGTTCCCATTAGGTGCTGATGAAAGAAATGTCCTTCTGGGTTCAGCATCAGCTCCAAGTGGGGAAGAAGACACTGGAGACACGGAGGCTGCTTGGAAAGATGGTTTATTGTTGGACAGGACCACATGGCTTGAGCCCTGAACAGAAAAGGTGATCACATGCTTCAATGTTGGTGGAGAAGAAGAGAAGGGCTGAAGGAGGGGCTTGCTAGGCTTTTTATAACCTGTTCAGTCCCACCTCACTGTTTCCTGTTCCTGTGTAAGAAATGTACTCTGATTGGTTATCAGACTCCCATGGGGCCATGCAGGGGCAACTCTGGGCTCTGTTTTGAATCTAGGTATGGATGAGTTCTCAGATGCCATGTGGTCAGTTGAGTAAAAGGCCAATATTATCATCCTTTCCTGTAGCTGCTGGTGAAGTCTTTATTATGTAAAGTGGACTAGCTTGGCCGTCTTAATGGCCCATTAACAGTGGGGATGGACAGGAAGCTGCAGACAACTATTCTGTCTTTTAAAACATGTTTCTTTTTTTTTTTCACATCCAGAGAAATATTCTGCCTTTTCAATATTTCCTAGGATATTTCATTTTTCTGGGAGAGGGCTGGGTGATAACTTCCCACAGTGCTATGTGTGCATTCTATGAATATTGAATCTGCATCTCCAAAATACTGTTAGCTCAATATCTGTATCTCCTACTTTGCTTCATCAGTCTGGCTAGTGAATTGTTTCAATGCACTATAACTTAGATTTCAACTTCTTGTTTTGCAAATCCACAAGCAGGTTTTCAACTTTTGCAACAGCTAATGGAACATTTCCATAGTACAAAAAAGATCCAGTGCTTTGGCCCACATGGTCTTATAACTTTTGTACCCTGCCTGACGTGCCTTGGACTTTTGGGGTTCTCTGGAAAGCTGGGGGCTCTTTAGCAGGCAGAATATATCTGTTCTTGGGGGCACAAACTCTCTATCCAATCTAATAAATGCATAGCTGCTGTTCTGTTGTAAAATTCCATACACTTTATCTCTGCTACAAGTTAGAGAGAAAGAGAGATTTCAACTATGTACTGTTTTCACAGACACGAAATGCTGGCTGACTGAATAGATAATTACGTTGCGTAAGAAAAAATAGATTCTAATGTAGCATTGTATAGCTTATAAAAGATATGATTTTTGGAGGAAATTTTCAAGTTCTACGAAATAGCTTTATGCGTATGGATTTATTCTGAATTAGAATAGAGTCTTTTGAATGATTGCAAAAATTGATGAGTTTCCTGATATTTCAGCAAGCAGGAACTTGTCAGTTATGCTACAAGCCAAACCAGACCTAATGGGAATACAGCGAAAGCAGAACTGTGGGTCAAAGAGCAGAGTTTGTATGCAAGAATTCTCATTGTAAAATTACACAATTTTACTTCTTTAGCTGAGGAAAACAGAAGTGGTTTGTTTTATGCTTTCACCTTCTTTATTTCTCTGAGCTGGTATTTAAACTGCAACACTTTGATTGAATAATTCCATTGATTAAAAACGATTTGACATAAATAATTTAGTTTTTCTTTGGAACCATGGCTTCTATGATTTCTTGTTTGTTAAATGTCATCAAGCAGAGTTGTATGGGAATTACACAAACGGTTCCAGAAAATAATAAAGTATATAGAGAAGCTGGATGAGGTCCTGCACATTGTCACTCATGCCCTTGTTATCTTTTGGTTGGATTACTGAAACGTGCTCTAATGAGGCTACCCCTAAAAAGCATTTGGAAGCTACAACTGGTGCGGAACACGGTTCCACCACAAAATCGCGGAGGAGAAAATCGCGCTCGACGAAAGCGCGCATTTGACGTCATCACAGCGCGATGAAAACATCGCGCTGTGATCAAAAAATGTAAAAATAAAGCTAAAACCTTACCCTAACCCCCCCAAACCTAACCCTAAACCTAACCCTAAACCTAACCCTTAACCTAACCCTAAATCTAACGCTAATCCTTAACCTAACGCTAAACCTAACGCTAATGCTCTAAACCTAACCCTAACCCTTAACCTAACCCTAACCCTAAACCTAAACCTAACCCTTACCTTTATGTGAATCGGCTTGCTTTAATTTTAATTTTATTTCAATTTGTAATTCTTTTCGTCGTGCTGTGATGACGTCACATGCGCGCTTTCGTCGAGCGCGATTTTGTCCTCCGCGCTTTTGACGGGTCATGGCGGAACACAGTGGCCCATGTAACACTGCTATTACGTATGTAAGTTGCTTTAGTTGCCAATCTGCTTCCAGGTCCAATTCAAAGACCTTTGAACTTCTTTATGACATGGATCTAGGTTACCTGAAGAGCCATTTTACTCCAATTGGATTAGCCCATTCCACTCGCTCCAATGGAAGAAGCCTATTTTGGATTGCACCTGCCGAAGAACTTCAGCTGGGAGGATGCCGCAGAAGGGCCTTTCCTGCTGTGGCTCCCATCCTTTGGATTATTTTCCCATTGGAGGTGAGGTTGGTGCTCACATTCCTGGCCTTATGGAAGGCCCTTAAATGCTGGCTCTACCAGCTGGCTTGGGCCCCCAATAGTGGTGCTTTATGCTGGAGGAGGCTGACGGGATAGAGAGATGTTGCCTATCCGGTTGGTTTTTAGCCTTTATTTAAACTTGTAAACTTTTCACATTTCGTATTTTCTTTTCCTTTTTTATCTTCATTATTTTTTTTAAACCTTCTGTGCATGCCCAAATGACATCTGGGCAGCTGGGCGGAGCCTTCCGCCACCGCTACTGGTTCGCCTGAACCGGGACGAACCGACAGAATACCACCTCTGTTTCCCTTCCCTTCCCTACATTTCTGCTACTAGAATGTGTTGAACTCTAGAGAGTAAGAGCCAGTGGTGGGTTTCAAATTTTTTTTGAACCCCTCTCTGTGGGTGTGGCCTCCTTTGTGGGAGTGGCTTGCCAGCCATGTGACCTGGTGGGAGTGGCTTGCCGGCCATGTGTTTTCTTTCTTTCTTTCTTTCTTTCTTTCTTTCTTTCTTTCTTTCTTTCTTTCTTTCTTTCTTTCTTTCTTCCTTCCTTCCTTCCTTCCTTCCTTTCTTTCTTTCTCTCTTTTTCCTTCCTGTTGCCTCTCTGTCCCTTTTTCCTTTTATCTCTCTCTCACTTTTTCTTTCTTTTTTTCTTTTTTTCTTTCTTCCTTTCTTCCTCTTTCTCTCTCTGTGTGAGTGTGTGTGTGTGTGTGTGTGTGAGTGGGTGGTGGGTTTCAAAAAATGTTTGGAACCTCTTCTGTAGGTGTGGCCTGCTTTCCGGGTCCACTGGTGGAACCTCTTCTAACAATTCGGTAGATTTGACGAACCGGTTCTACCGAACTGGTGCGAACTGGTGGGAACCCACCTCTGGTAAGAGCATATACTAGTATCAGAGACCGTTTATCTCTTGGGATGATGAGCAGTAGGATGGTATCTCATTTTCTACAGGCATTTAATTATGGGAATCAAGTCCTGGCCTGGAAAATTACTTAGTCTTATTCAGCAACGTATTGTATTGGCCATCTGAATCTAAGCATTTGCACAAGTATTGAAGTTTAGGCACTTGTAAAAGTATTGAAGTCTGGACTTGCTCTTCTTTTGAAACAGCCGTCAACAAAACGATAACTTGTCCTTTCATGCTTATTGCTACATCCAGGGACGTGCAGTCACTAGAGGCAAGGGAGGCAGAGCCTCACCAGTCTCCTCAGGAAAAAGAAAGAAATCTAAATCTAATTTTTTTAAATAATTAAAGCCAAGATAGTTGCTACCAGATTCCAGCTCACAGTGGCTTGGTGTCTGCTTAGTGTTAACCAAAGCAGGAGGCGAGAGAACTCGGGGCCTCTTTTCCATAAGGAATTTTTCGCCTTCTAAAAGTTAATAAAGAGTTAAAAGGCAAAGTCCACCAAGCGCCTTTGCTGCAGACCCGGGCGCTTGGTTGCTCCCGCGATGCAAATTCCCCCCCCCCCCCGCCGAGGCCGACCACTGCCCTGCTGAGCCTCACCAGGTATCAACCTCACCGCACGTCACTGGCTACATCTTACCCTTGATCTTATTGAGTAGTACTTAAGAATCGAAGTTCATCTATGTTCACATCTACACTGGGAAAATACATGTTGCCCACAGGCACATTCTCAGAGTTTCTAATTGATTTGACATTGTAAGGTGAGAATGCTAAAGAGGGATTCTAAATAGCTACACAGGATTTGGCCATAAAATTGGTTTTCCAGGTTGTCATATCCCAAGACGGATTCAAGATGATATTCTTAAAGCACAGTAGATTTAGTTGGCAGAAATAAGATTTCATTTTTCATGCTGACAAAATACTAAGCTCTACTACTCTGGAAAAATAGATGTAGCTCTTTATAATGAAAAAGTGCCGTCATTTCTTTTCCTTCGTATCTTTCCCTCCAGGAGTTTTCTGTTGTAAAGATAGTACCTTCTTCCATTTCTAAGTACAAAAAAGTTACATAGATACAGGTTAAATATTATTATGAATACAGAGAATAACGGTTTATATTATGCCCATGTTCCCACCTAACCCAATTATGCATATTGGATTTCAACTCTCATGATCTGTCATACAATGCAATATTAAAAGACAATCAACGGAATTATAGCCCAACATCTCTGACCCTAATCAGATTGGGGGAAGGTGGGATATGACGCCTGCGTGCAATGGCCTATATTGTAATTTATCTTTAAAACAGGGCACGACTTCCTTGTGAAACAAGGCTGACCTTATTTCTTTCCTAAAGAAACCACAAGAGAAAAACCCAGGTAGTTAGCAGCATGTGTCAACAAAGTGACTCTCTTAGGAATTGTAGAATTCTAAATTCTGCTTTGTCTTTTGGAACTGATAGGAACAAAATCTGGTTAAGAATTAAGTATTACGTCAGTACCGTAAGGAATGGAATTACATCCAGCAAATCGTGTTTCCTGCCATCATTCATTACATAAAGAGCTACAGAACTGATTTTTCTGCACTGTGTTCTGTCTTTCAAAAACAGTATTGGTTTCTTCGAATTGCTTCTAATTTCTGTACATTTGATGCAGACAACTTGCACCTTAGTTTAATTACGTCCTAATAACTATTGATACATGCCCATATTTTCCATAATCCGATGCTCTGCAGAAATATTGGACTACAGTTGGCAAAATACGAAATCAGTTGTGCTGGATGTAATCGTTATTACTTCTTTGGCAACCAGCAGGTGTTTAGGTAGGTACCGGTTACTGATTAACAGGTCTTAGAACTGAGTCCTTTTTTAAAAATTCATGAAGTTTTGTCACTTAATAAAGAGCTGTTGTTGCTGAAGCCTGAGTTTTGCCTCTTCCATTCACCCGATCTAACACCAGAGATTTCCAAATCATAAGTAATGTGGTAGTCATTTTTTTTTTTTTAGTAGTCATTTTATTAAGACTTATAGGCCGCCCTTCTCCCTGAGGGGACTCAGGGCGGCTTACAATCATAAGGGAAGGGTGTGCAGCAACAAGGGACAAACAATAAGTGACTAAAAATAAAATAAAATAATAAAACCACAACTTGCATTCAACAGTCAACACTCGGGCGGGTAAATTAGAACCTATCCCCAGGCCTGCTGGGAGAGCCAGGTCTTGAGGGCTGTGCGGAAGGTCTGGGTGGTGGTGAGGGTACGAATCTCAACGGGGAGATCGTTCCACAGGGTCGGAGCTGCAACAGAAAAGGCCCTCCTCCGTGTGGTCGCCAGTCGGCATTGACTGGCGGATGGAATCCGGAGGAGGCCCAGCTTGTGTGATCTAATCGGTCGGAGGGAGGTAATCGGCAGAAGGCGGTCTCTCAAGTAAGCAGTGGTTAGCAGTTAGCAATACCAGTTAGACTTATATACCGCTTCATAGGGCTTTCAGCCCTCTCTAAGCAGTTTACAGAGTCAGCATATCGCCCCCACAGTCTGGGTCCTCATTTCACCCACCTTGGAAGGATGGAAGGTTGAGTCAACCTTGAGCCGGTGAGATTAGAACCGCCGAACTGCAGATAGCAGTCAGCTGAAGTGGCCTGCAGTACTGCACTCTAACCACTGCGCCACCTCGGCTCTTTCACCCCCCCCCCCCAATGTTCTGATATGCCAGATTTTTCTTTTAAAAAGTGTTAAGGTGCCGTATCTTGAAAGCAGAGAATTACAATTGGGTTTTTTTTTAAACTGTAAATATCATTGTTTCATTTCAGTAGCTGTCTCAGAAATAAGACATTTTTCAATTGTCAGAAATAAGGTGTAGTTCAAGGAAAAATAAAACATTTGGAAAGGGTGTACCCTCATTATTAAGTTAAATTTTAACTTAAATGCTAATCACCACCATTACCAGGGTGTGATTTGAAGGAGAGTATGGAATCTGCCACCTCTTCTATGTCTAGATTAATCATAGTTTTGACGGAACGTACATTCAGTGCTTGAAACGGAGAGGCCTTTGATTTAAATCCCTCTGTCCTATAGTTTAGTAATACTAATAATAGTAATTAGTATGACGTTCCTGTTGTTGCCATTCAGAGGAGGATGGTTGTTCTATTCTTTGCAGGAGGCCTTTAGTTTAAAAATTCAAGGAATCTTTATTCTTTGCTTAGTTAACTTTCCCAACAGGTTTTCTGAAAGTACACAAACAAAAGTCGAGATTCTTTGGATTCAAATACTTCAGAGTAATCTCTTTGAAAATTATATAGGCTGATGTTTAACTTTCTTATAGAATAGCTTCCCCAAACCCAGTTTGGCTATTGAAGGATGCAGAAACTGTATATGGAAAATGATCTATTCATTCTGATCTCCATTAGTACCAGTGGCCTTCCAAATACAATCTGTTTTTACGGCAGAATTGTGAGGATACATTTTTTAGAAGTAAAAATTTAAAAAAAAAGGGTGCAGAATGAATTTGTGTACAAAGAAGCTTCTTGCCAAGAATAAATACAAGCTGGCTTTTTTTTCCCTGTCAGGCTACTCAATTTTTAATGATACACACTTTATCTAAATAGATTACATAACTGGCAATGTATTGTTGCTTGTTGTTGCTATCCTACAAAATTGTTTACCCTAGAGGGAAGATCTGCTAAACAATGAAATCACTCATCCCAGCATGGTCATGGCGACCCCTGCTTATTTTTGCAAGTCAATCTTTCCCAGTTTGTAACCTTATATAGGATTGCAAAAAGTTTTAAATTGAATGATCATCAAAACCAGTTAAATAAAATCAGCCACTCTGGGAAAATATGGAAGAGTTTGCAGTATGTATCAATTAAATGTACCTGGGTAGCAGTGGTGGGTTTCAAAAATTGTTCGAACCTACTCTGTGGGTGTGGCCTCCTTTGTGGGAATGGCTTGCCACCCATGTGACCGGATGGGAGTGGCTTGCCGCCCATGTGACTGGATATGAAGATGCCGACGACACTTGTCAGAACCACCTTAAATTACCTCCCACACAGCACTGGCCTGCATAAGAATATGATGTAAACTTGTTTTTTACAAGGCATCTTTGGTTTGCGTTAAAACAACTTCAACACACGCCATGTTCTGATTGCACCACAAACGCAGTAGTCATCCTTACCTTTCACAGAGGCACTGAGTTTTATAAATATGAGCATGATAGTGTAGAATAATCATATCCAAGGACCAGTGGTGGGTTTCAAAAAAATTTGGTACCTCTTCTGTAGGTGTGGCCTGCTTTCCAGGTCCACTGGTGGAACCTCTTCTAACCGGTTTGGTAGATTTGACGAACCGGTTCTACCGAACTGGTACGAACTGGTAGGAACCCACCTCTGCTGGGCAGTTCAAACAAAATATTAAATCATGGGTACAATGAGTATCACAAACTATCTCTTCTACTATCTCTTCTACTACTTCTATCTCTTCTACTTATTACTTTGTCTTAGGTTCCATTTCATTTGTTACTTTCTAGGTTTAACAAGTCATGATCCATACTTACGTGGAAATATATCCAGGTACTATCTCTTTGATGTAAGCAACATTATGCAGAATGCAAAAAAAGTGTAAGAAAATAGCAAATAACCCTATTAAAAAAACATGAATCAAGATTGTAAATAAGAATACAAAATAATTTACAAGTTACAAAATTTAAATTTAAAATATTATTGTCAAATATGTAAATTCAAATATATAAATTATAAATTCATAATTTGTAAAATTATAAGAATATTATTAAAAGAATATAAAAAAGAATATATCATTAAACCTAGTCTACACAGTATCAGCATTATTTCCTACATTTTCCCATATCTTTCTGATCTTAACAAACCACCTGTGTTTCCTCCACATCCATCTATTCGGTGATGAAATTTTTAAGGATCTCATCAATTCCATCCAACCCTTGATTTTCCCAGTCTTTGCCTATCACTTGGCCCAATCATTCTTCTTTCGTCTGTTGGTTTTGTGATTCGGTCTTTATTCTCTCTATACATTTAAACCACCTCATTGTACTTTCATGACAATCTTAAGATACCTTATGGTTCTTGACAAATGTATCTTGTCTTTTTATGTACACTGAGAGCACATATGCCAAAGACAAATTCCTTGTACATCCAATTACACTTGGCCAATAAGGAATTCTAATGTCTAATCACTTTCATATTCAGTCCTCATTTATTCTGCATTCACACATTCTGGATAGTATCTCCTTTTGTGTTACAATACAGACAAGCATTCCATTCAAACCGCTTCGGACACAACTTTTATGTTTTTCCTGATATATCCAGCTCTCACTTTCCTCTACCAACTTTTGCAAATGTCTCCAACCATTTCCCCCTCTTTAGTAAACATTTCCAAATATATATATGTTGCTTTAGGTTTCTTCATTTAACTATTACCTGCAATTACACATTTAGTTTTTCCTTGTTTAGAAAAAAACTACTGTGCCATTCACGTATTATCTGTACTTGTTGCTCCCTAAAATCTATCTGTGGGAAATAATTTGGCTTCTTAGCCAAAAATAAGACTACGAATATACCATCCTGACTACATTTCGATCTACCGTTCAACTCCATAGTCACACAAAACATTCCGTACTTCAGACCTGTTCATTTTACCCTAAGCTTTTTCTAAAACAACAAACACTGTATTCAATCAACTTTCCCACGTTCACGCATTTCCCAATGCCTTGCTGAAACACAAACATTTGTTCAGGACGCTCTCTGGCTGGCATAAAGCCAAATAGCACCTCCTAGATTTTATTCATTGTCACATCTTGTACACTGTCAATCAGAATTTTTCCAAACACCTTTCCATTTAATAAACTAAACCCTCAGGTACATTTAATAAGCTAAACCATTTTCATTCACTAGCTCTTCCCCTGGGGGTGGCTAGCCAACACTGTTCTGGCCGACGGCACCCTGAAAAGGCCAACTCTGTGGGATCGCACTGGACGGTGGGAGGCTACCGGTGGCAGTAGGTGGTCTCGCAGGTATCCTGGGCCTAAGCCATGGAGCGCTTTAAAGGTCATAATTAGTACCTTGAATTGCACCCGGAAGACAATCTCAGCTGATCAGGAGGAAATGGAGATTTTACAGTATCCTTCCCCTGCCATGACCTCCAAGCCATGCCACACCCACCAAGCCACGCCCTCAGAACCACTAGTAAAAAAAATTTGAATCCCACCACTGAGTCTGGAGACTTACCGCCCTGAGTCCCCTTCGGGGGAAAAGGGCGGCATATAAATTTAATAAATTGAATTGAATTGAATTGACTATAATCCTACCAAGCCATTTAAGGACTTGTTTGTAAACATCAGCCCCTTGAATTACACCCAGAAGCAAGAATCATTGCACTACTAAGTACGAGTATAATATGCCTGTGGTGCTGGGTGCCAACCTATAGTTAACACCAGGCCATTGCATTTTGCATCAGCTGAAACTTCCAAGGTGCTTTCAAAGGGTGTGGTTTGAAAGAGATAACGCATCCCCAATATTGCTGACTAGCTACGATGGCCTGAGTCACCACTGCAAGGGTTCATCTTTTTGTTTCAGGTAAGACCACAACTTCTCTATAGCCAAATTTGGACAAAGGCCCTACCCACTCCGTCTCCCGGTCACCGTATTCACCTGCCATAAAGCAATAGTCACAAATCTGCCAAAGTTGCCGATCTCGTCCTTCCAAGTAGTTTTATCTTATCAATAGACATAATTGGAAGTGTTAGAAATTGCCTAGATACAAACAGCACTCCTGCTTTGCAAGGATTTAGCCTCAAACCATTTTATCATGTTGAAAGAAATGTCCTTCTGGGTTCAGCTCCAAGTGGGGAAGAAGACACTGGAGACATGGAGGCTGCTTGGAAAGATGGTAAACTTGTTTTTTAAAAGGCATCTTTGGTTTGCGTTAAAACAACTTCAACACACGCAATGTTCTGATTGCACCACAAACGCAGTAGTCATCCTTACCTTTCACAGAGGCCCTGAGTTTTATAAATACGAGCATGAGAGTGTAGAATAATCATATCCAAGGACCAGTGGTGGGTTTCAAAAAAAATTGGAACCTCTTCTGTAGGTGTGGCCTGCTTTCCGGGTCCACTGGTGGAACCTCTTCTAACCGGTTCGGTAGATTTGATGAACCGGTTCTATCGAATAAGTGCGAACTGGTAGGAACCCACCTCTGGTTCCTACCAGTTCGCACCTATTTGGTAGAACCGGTTCGTCAAATCTACCGAACCAATTAGAAGAGGTTCCAACAGTGGACTCGGAAAGCAGGCCACACCTACAGAAGAGGTTCCAAATTTTTTTGAAACCACCACTGGTGGGTGTGTAATGTCCCACAGTTATCTACACATTAATAATGATCTAGTAATATTTCCTTATACATTTTAGGGACCTTTCCTTACATAATTGGTGTTTTCTTTCATACTTTTGGATTTCTAATTTCTGTTTCCCTTAGTTGGCAATTGCTAAAACCAATCCCACGTGAAAAAGTATTCAAAGCCTTCTTGATTTTAATTGTCAATTTATTTATTCCTGCACATTGTAATATTTATTCATTTACATATCTCTGTTTTTCCACTGTTGTGCAAAGACAATTCCAGCAGCTGCTAACATGTGTAAAATTAAATATATATTATACTCCCTTTCAAATAGCCAACAAAATATTTCTGGTTTTAATTCCATCTCTTGCTTTACGATTGCTTCTAACCACTAACTTCTGAATAGCTACTTGGACTGATCAGGTACTAATTCATAATTTCATATCCGGTCACATGGGTGGCAAGCCACTCCCATCCGGTCACATGGGCAGCAAGCCACTCCCATCCGGTCACATGGGAGGCAAGCCACTCCCACAAAGGAGGCCACACCCACAGAGTATGTTCCAACAATTTTTGTTGTTCAACCAGATTTTCATAATACTTATTTTGAATTCTTACCTCTTTGCAATCTTCCCAGTCTTATTCATTAAACATTGCACTTTTCTCTTTTTTTTTTAATAGTCCACAAACTAAATTTGGATGACCGAGTGTGCTCTTGTTGCATTTTCATTATACTGCACTGAAGTATTATTTTTGGCAACTGCATATTTATTCTGAACCCAGAAAAGACTCTCCCAGACTGATTTATAAAGTTTTGATTCATCGTAATACGATGAACATTAGCATGTGCCAGGATTTTCATCTGGGATTTTAATTTGTTTCCTGAAATCTCTATTTTTCCCCTCTGCTATTAGAGGAAAAAACCCCTTCTGTTTTGTGGGTGGGTGTAGGTTTGTCTATACCTATATACGAACACGTCAAAGTAACGTATTAAGGAAACTATTTGATTTCCCCCACCACAAAGCAATTAGAGAAATCAGTGAACAGTGTAGAAAAACTAACAGAGAAATATTTCTGAATTGGAAAAATGGAAAATAAACATAAGGTTGTTATGAAAGAACTAAAAAATGAAATAGTAAAGTGTACCTTTACTATTTTACTTAATTATAATCAACTTTATCACTTTGACCCGTATCCTCTACAACAGTGTTTCTCAACCTTGGCAACTTGAAGATGTCCGGACTTCAACTCCCAGAATTCATTTGCATTTGCTGGCTGGGGAATTCTGGGAGTTGAAGTCCAGACAACTTCAAGTTGCTAAGGTTGAGAAACACTGCTCTACAATGTAGAATTCGAAGCACATGGCTTAGTTTAATTAGTTTTGTACTGGCAAAACAATTTGAAACTTGCAACATTTCCACTCTACATTCTGAAAAAGTTTTGTTTGTGTGGTAGGACCTAGCTTTTAATGAGATCAAGTACTGCGCTCCAACCTTGATTTTGAAAAACAAAATGAACAGAATTCACTCTGGTTACTATTTATATGGGAGAACATCAGTGTATGTTAGGGCTTTCAACTAAATCAGAAAACCAGGAAAGCATCTGGAAAGAAAGGGAAGGCAAATGACTTCCAGTCTGTTGCCAAGAAAGCGGGGAAGAAAACCATTAGTCAGCAGGAGTTGAGGTCAACTTGAAGGAATCTTTCCCTTTATTAACTCTGTCAAGTCCAAATACTTATGGACTGGCATATTCATCACTTTTATTTTTGGAAACAATTGTTCCTGTCTCTGTATTTGGTGATTCCTCTGCTTTTGGTCATGCCCAGGACGGACCGATGACAAAGATTACTTTCATAAAAGCTTACTGCTTCCCAGTAATTTTTTCTTCCACTTAGATACGTTTCCTCTGACAATATTTTTGCTGACACAAACATTCCTTAGGGTTCTCAAGTTCCCCACAGTTCTAAACAGTTTTAAACAACAAAAAGAATTCCATGGCTCCTGCTTCGTTTACACACACACATACACACACACACACAGAGACAAACACACACACACACACACACAAACCAGAGGTGGGTTTCTTCCTGTTCGGCATTTGCAGAAGCATTGCGCACACGCCAGAGGTGGGTTCCTACCAGTTCACACCTATTCGGTAGAACCGGTTCGTCAAATCTATCGAACCGGTTAGAAGAGGTTCTACCAGTGGAACCGGAAAGCAGGCCACACCTACAGAAGAGGTTCCAAAAATTTTTGAAACCCACCACTGTTGGGTGTGTAATGTCCCGCAGTTATCTACGCAATAATAATGATCTAGTAATATTTCCTTATACATTTCAGGGACCTTTCCTTACATAATTGGTGTTTTCTTTCATACTTTTGGATTTCTAATTTCTGTTTCCGTTAGTTGGCAATTGCTAAAACAAATCCCATGTGAAAAAGTATTCAAAGCCTTCTTGATTTTAATTGTCAATTTATTTATTCCTGCACATTGTAATATTTATTCATTTACATATCTCTGTTTTTCCACTGCTGTGCAAACACAATTCCAGCAGCTGCTAACATGTGTAAAATTGACTATATATTATACTCCCTTTCAAATAGCCAACAAAATATTTCTGGTTTTAATTCCATATCTTGCTTTACGATTGCTTCTAACCACTAACTTCTGAATAGCTACTTGGATTGACCAGGTACTAATTCATAATTTCATATCCAGTCACATGGGCGGCAAGCCATTCACATCCAGTCGCATGGGTGGCAAGCCACTCCCACAAAGGAGGCCACACCCACAGAGTAGGTTCCAACAATTTTTGAAACCCACCATTGGCACACGCACAAGCGAACCTGTAGTAAAAAACATGAAAATCCATCACTGCCACACACATGCATGCACACACATATATATATGCACACACCCACACACTAGGGGTGGTTTCAGGGGGTATGCCTTGGTACGGGTGTACCGGTGCCTGCCGGGAGCACCAGGTACCATTCCGGTACGGTGCTCCGGAGGGCCCACCTGCCCACCCTCCCTCCTTACCTGTATTTTAGCTCTTCGGGCCTTCGCGCTTCCACGCACGGAGCATACAGCGCCTGTGTGACGCTCCGCAGAGCAGCTGGAGCATCGTGGAGGCGTCGCAGGAGGTAAGGTTGCATGCACGCACTGTGCATGTGTGCGCACATACTCCATGCGTTCACAAGCTGGGCGCCAGGCAGCTTTGCACCGTACTGGTTGCAACGGGATTGGGAACTCACCACTGACACACACGCACAAACACACACACACACATAATATACCGAAAGAGAATTAGGATACTTTAATGCAGGGGTGTGAAACTCCAGGCCTGGGGGCAGGATCCGGCCTGTGGGGTGTCTGGATCTGACCCACAAGGCTACCCTGGAAACAGCCCATTCTTGCTGGCAGAGCTCTCGGGCCACCACAGGTACCCCTGACACAGTGGTGGGTTTCAAAAATTGTTGGAACCTACTCTGTGGGTGTGGCCTCCTTTGCGGGAGTGGCAGGCCACCCATGTGACCGGATATGAAATTATGAATTAGTACTTAGGTCGGTCCAAGTAGCTATTCAGAAACTCTGGCATTGAAGCATGCAAGTCTTAAAGCTGTCAAGTTATAAGATCCTTGCCAGCAGTGGGTTTCAAAATTTTTTGGAACCTCTTCTGTAGGTGTGGCCTGCTTTCCGGGTCCACTGGTGGAACCTCTTCTAACCGGTTCCGTAGATTTGACGAACCGGTTCTACCGAATAGATGCGAACTGGTAGGAACTCACCTCTGCCCTGACACGAATGTCCTGTAGTGGTCACCCTCATCCCACCTCCCAAGGTCAAGCACAATGCTGATGCGGCTCTCAAGGAAATTGAGTTTGACACCCTGCTTTGATGCATAAAAATGCTTGCTGAATGGAGCTGTTTATTAAGATTATCTTTTCCATAAAAAGAATAATTAACCAAACCTACATTGAAATCACGTTAGTTTGAATATGCTTTGCTTATTTTTGTTGAGTGAATTAATAAATAAATTTTCCTTTAAAAGTTTAAAATGTGTTTACTAGAATAAGGCGCTGATATAAGCTAGAAGTAGAGAGGGGGGAAAAACGCAATTGGAAAAGACAGTTGTGCAGAAATATATTTCAGAAAACAGTTCCAACGTTCCAAATATTAAAAATTATGCCCTCGCTTATATAGGACAGTTTATCCTGTCTGGCAAGATTTCTGACACAATAGTAAAGTACTCAGACATTATAAAAGCAAGTTTTACTTCCTTTTTTATGACCAAAATTTCATGAAAGCAAACTAATAATTTTTTGTCAGTTGACTAATAATTCTGGAGTCATACTAAAATGATTAAATATGTCTGGGCTACATGGACTAATTTGGTAATATCTCTGTGTTTTATGCAGAAAAGTAGATTTTATTTAGCAAATCCAGCAGTAATTGGGCATAATTTTAAATCTCTTTAGTGGATGAGCAGATCAGGAGGAGGGGATTCTAGATCAATAGGGGAGAAACTAAATAATTCAATGGAAAGTTAAAGTCCTAAGAGAGAATATGTCTAGTTAAGGCCATTCATAATCTCCTATCGTTAGTTAAGATACTCTAAGAAGACTTCAAATTTATGTATTTCTTTTTCTTCCTTCTCTTGAGTCCCTTTCAAAGGTTCCCTCCTTTCTATGATTTAGTAGTAAAACTAAGAAGGACATTTTTTTCATTAAGCTTAGTTTGCAACCATGATTTGAAGAATGAGAAAGGGAGCACACGACATTTGGATTTAGTTGGGCGATTGGTAGTGCATAGAAGCGATGTAGGTTTTCTTTCTTTCTTTCTTTCTTTCTTTCTTTCTTTCTTTCTTTCTTTCTTTCTTTCTTTCTTTCTTTCTTTCTTTCTTTCTTTTAAAAAGGTCAGGATAAAAATCTCCATGAATTGCTCACCTCTAAAATGAAATATAGTAAGTAAAATCTTTATTACGGTCAAAGACCAGCAATACACATTAGTTTTTACACTATATCAAAAAATACTAACATTAAGATATAATTAAAAAGTATTGACATTAAAAGTGGATAATAACATAATGGTCCAGAGATGGTTAGAGGTATGTCCAGATAATTGGTACAAGATGACAACTATACATCTGTAGCCAATTTTTTTCTTACGGACATTGCAGCAGCACAGAACTTTGCCACTGCATACGTGGTAACCGGGTTAGTGTCCTGGAGGAGAAAGCCTAGATAAAAATGGTCTGCCCTCCCTGGCAATCTCTCTAATAAGGGGAGAATATGTGCAGACCTACAAGCTCTGTGTAGCTCGCAGTGTAATAGAACAGGTGAATTATCTTCCACTTTCCTTTACCACATATACAAACCCGTTCTGCAATAGGTGTTCTCTTATACCTGTCCTGGAGGAGTGCTGAAGGAAGAAGGTTAAATCTGGCTCTGAAGAAAGCTATTCTTTGTTTTGGGGAGATCAGGTCATTTAGATATCTTGCCGATTCCCACACACCCTGTTTGAGTCTGTCCCTACTGTGGAGAGGCAACCTATTTAGTTCTTCTTGGAACTCCGTGTCCCTCATTCTATTAATTACTACTTGCTTTGCTTGCTCAAAGCCTAGGGACATTAAGAATAATGGTGAGAGCCCATAAGAGCCCAGCTTGCAATCAATTTCCATGAATTGCTCACCTCTAAAATGAAATATACTATCTTGAGGAAATGATGGATGGTAGGTTACAGCGATAGATATAAAACTCTGAAAACGTTGTCTAAATAGAACACAGTAAAATCCCCCTATTGCATTAATAGAGGGATGGTGAACCTTTTTGGTACTGAGTGCCGAAAAAGTTGTGCAAAAATGTCAGGGCCGTGCTCCAGAAAAGCCGAACTTCAGGGTTCTGTTGTGCATGCGCATTGCGCACCCAACAATCAGCTGGCTGGCGTGCATGCACACATCGGTTTTCAGCACTGCCACGCATGTGAAGGACAGTTGATCATTGCATGCACGCCAGAAACCCGGTAGGCAAACAGGCAAGGCCGTAACATAGCTTTGTGTGCCACGTTGAGCACGCGTGTCATAGGTTTACCATCACAGCATTAATGTATATAAGTATATTTATATATACAACCGTCCTATTGAAAGGTTTCTCCCCACATAGGTTCAATGCAGTGGTGGGATTCAGCCAGTTCGCACCTATTCGGGAGAACTGGTTCTTAACTTTCTAAGAGGTTCAGAGAACCGGTTGTTGAAAGAAATCTTCTTTTGGTTTCTTTCCGCTTTACAGGGCTAATCCTGTAAGGAAGGCAGGAAGGAAACATTCTGGTGTTGTTTCTAGCCTAATCTTTATTGCCCTGCTTCCAGAAACTGCCTCTCCGGTTAACCCTTATTAAGTTGTAACATCTAAGGCGAAGCGTCCATCGACCTGAGTGATCTTGAGTTGGCTACGCCCACCCAGTCACCTGACCACTAAGCCCCACCTACCCACCTGGTCATTAGGACAGAGAACCGGTTGTTAAATTATTTGAATCCCACCACTGGTTCTATGAGTTGTGAGCGAGTGGAAGGGTGTCTCTGGAATGACTGAAAATATAAGAATATGTAAGAGGTGTAAATGGATGCAAACATCTGAAGCATGGATGCCTTTTATTTTATTTCATTTATTTTATTTTTGTTTTGGGTACAGGTATTCAGAATCTAAAGACAGTGCATTTAATTAACCATATATTGTAAAGGTTCGAGTAAGAGTCAATTTGATTGAATCACGATACAAGTGTAACAAATATAAATGCATTCATGAGCTACTTGTCCCTTGGGGGACAAGTATATTTATTTCAATATACAATATATATTTCTGCTCTGAAAGTCAACGTTTAACAAACAAACAAAAATCAGTAGCACATTTGTTTTGATAACAGATAGAACAGATTTCCTAGCCCACTGGTTCCCAAACTTGGCAACTTTAAGACTTGTGGACTTCAACTCCCAGAATTCTCCAGCCAGCTCTGGGAATTCTGGGAGTTGAAGTCCACAAGTCTTAAAGTTGCCAAGTTTGGGAACCACTGTCCTAGCCTGATGACTTCCAGATTTTAGGAGCCAGGCTTCCTGGGAATTATAGTCCCTATATATTTAGAATGTATAGAGCAGGGGTGTCAAATTCAAGGCCCAAGGGGTGCTTAGATCTGGCCCATGGGGATGTCCTGGAAACAGAGAAGGACCAGCCCGTAGTGCCTTTGCCAACGAAAACAGAGCTCATCCCTCCCAAGCTCCATTTTCAGTGGCAGAGAGTTGCAGGAGGCCCTCACAGCTGAAAGTGGAGTTCGGGAGCCTGGTTTCTCTGGCAGAGCGCTCAGGCTACCATAGGCGCCCCCAACACAAGTGACATTGAGCTGGCCACACCCACCCTGCCCCCCCCAAGGTCAAGCACAACCCGGATGCAGCCCTCAATGAAATTGAGTTGGATACCCCTGGTATAGACAGTTTAGCCATAAAGTTACAAAACAGTCAGTTATGTGCATTGGCTAGGTAATGACAAATATTGAGTACTTTCTTTTGAATGCTATAAGCATGCTCTACTTGAGCAAGTATGTTAAGTTGAAACTAGTTGAAAAAATGCTGTTGCTTAAGAATTTCAGAAAAGTTGATACTGGTACCTGTTATGAATACTAATACGCCTTCAGGCATCTTGTTGAAATTATGTTGATATAAATCAGAGCAATATAATGCTTTAGGAATTTAGCATGGAAAGATTTCAGCAGCCGGTGAAGTAACTAGTGAACTGGAGACGCCAAGTAAATGTTTATCCACGGTTTTATTGAAAAGCGACTTATATTCGGTGCCCTCGATTTAGGACTAAAATACCAACTCGGAATTATGTTAAATTAATTTTAAATGAAGAATTTGACTTACGGAGTCCTTCATATCAGGTTGAAAATAGGATTAAAGCACCTAAACTTATAAAGTTAATATGTAAATACACTGTTTAATCTATGGTGCCTTGTTTTTATTTATTTTTTTAAAAGTCAGGATTTGAAAAAAAGACATGTTCAATTATTGCATGGATTTGTAAAACGATGATAGCAGTAGACTTATATACCGCTTCATAGGGCTTTCAGCCCTCTCTAAGCGGTTTACAGAGAGTCAGCATATTGCCCCCAACAATCTGGGTCCTCATTTTACCCACCTCGGAAGGATGGAAGGCTGAGTCAACCCTGAGCCGGTGAGATTTGAACCGCTGAACTGCTGATCTAGCAGTAGCCTGCAGTGCTGCATTTAACCACTGCGCCACCTCGGCTCTTAGTACAGATCAGTACAGGTAGTCCTTGATTTATTATCAATTTAGTCCAAAGTGTCTGTTGCTAAACAGGACAGTTGTTAAGGAAGTTTTGCCCCATTGCAACTGTCAAAAATATAAGCCAAGTGCCTGAATTTTGATTGTGGGAGATGCTACAGCGATTGTGTGAAAAATGGTCGTAAGTCACTGTTTTCAGTACTGTTGTAATTTGAATGGTTACTAAAGAAATGATTGTAAGTCATAGTACTACCTGTACTATGATCCTCCACCCCTGAAAACAGTTTCTACTGATGGTGTATAGATATATGCAACCTCAAAAGATCTTTGGAGGATCTCTTCACTGTGGATTTTGAGGGCCCTTAGGAATCTGCTGGGGGAACAGGGAAGAAGTGGCTAAGACGCTGAGCTTGTCAATCAGAAAGGTCGGCAGTTTGGTGGTTCGAATCCCCAGGGCTGCGTAACGGAGTGAGCTCCTGTTACTTGTTCTAGCTTCTGCCAACCAGCAGTTCGAAAACATGTAAAAATCCTAACCCTAACCCTAACCCTAGGCTTGGTTGATTTACCTATTTTAACTTAAGCCTATTCAATTCTCAGAAACACACACACAGAGGACCAAGAGTTTTTAAAAGCGAATGAATGATCTTATAATGAAAATATTATAGCAGAGAATATCCCAAGGATGCTTTTTCAAGAGGCAACTAGACTTTCTGGTTTTTCTTTGAAAGCATTTCGCTTTTCATCCAAGAAGTCTGACAACCAATCAGAATACATTTCTTACACAGGAACAGGAAACAGAGAGGTGGGACTGAACAGGTTATAAAAAGCCTAGCAAGCCCCTTCCTCAGCCCTTCTCTTCTTCTCCGCCAACATCGAAGCACGTGATCACCTTTTCTGTTCAGGGCTCAAGCCATCTGGTCCTGTCCACCAATAAACCATCTTTCCAAGCAGCCTCCATGTCTCCAGTGTCTTTTTCCCCACTTGGAGCCGAACCCAGAAGGACATTTCTTTCATCAATGTCATGGCTAGTTAGATAGTTCCATTGAAATTAATGAAATATTAAGTGGTATTTTTCATGAGTAATTCAGTCTAAATGCTAAATAAAAACAACTACAAACATTTGAAATTCGGTATTTAACAAAAACAGCAAAGTTAGATAACAATAACAATTTTAAACAATTTATAAATGGAAGCTATTTTCATTAAGTTTATCAAATCTGGGCTGTGAAAATCCAAACCACCACAAGGAGTTAAAGTTTTTGAATTTCACCAGCTTATCTACAATTTTAAAGCCCAGATCTGGTAGCCATATGTTTTCCTTTCTGTAAATTTAATGTTTCATATTTGCTTACTAGTTCAATTTATTCAACTGCTCATATTTTGGTGTGTTGTATGTAACATTTCATTTTCTTGCTAAATTGAAATTTGTTGTATATTAAGTCTTTATCTCCAAAGGGTGTTTTAAGATAACCCAATAGCGTAATCTAACTAAGATTACTTTGAAATGTTATTTTGACATGACTCAGCATCTGGTTTCACTAGAAAGCATTCATCGGGCTGGAACAACTTTTCAGGATTGAAATCTTAAACCTTGATTACAGTATAGATGTAATTGATTAATATATTCCTGGGTTTCTAGGTTTAAGTCTACAGCATAATCTTCTTAGTTTGTGATAACATGACAACTCATATGTGCTGGAATTCAACTTAAAATGTTTTTTTTTTAATATTTAAAAAACTGAGTCAACTTTTAAAGATTGTTCTTGCTTCTAATCCATTTTTATAGAGGAAAAGCAAACAAAATCTGCATTATTCAACTAGTTTCACTAGGATCAAGTGCTTCTTAAGGACGTAGAACTATTTTAAAGATTCAGAAGGTGGGCAAATTCTATTTGGTTATATAAACCAGGGTGTGGTAACTATTGACTGCAAATAAAATAAACATTCTCCTTCCAAATCTTTTCAAAAGCATAAGCCTACATTTAAGCTTCTATGCATTAGGAGAAATTTAAAACCGTTCATATGAATACTCTCTGAGAAACAAAATATTGGATTGAAATGGGCCTTTTGTTTCCATGTTTGTTGAAACTGGGCAAGAAAGCATTTAGATGGCAAACCAGTTTCAATGCTAAGCCTTTTTAGGTCTGCTTGCTGGTAATTCTGGAATGGAGGGAAGATCTCTGTGTGCGAGACAGAGACTGAGAGTCTAAACAATATTTGTGTGACTCTCATTTTGCCTCGTTTTGACTTTGATCTTCTTTACTGTGGCTTTAGGAAATAATGCAACCATTGAGCGACAGGAGATTCTTTCACTTCTCTTTTACGGGAGTCAACTGTGAAGGATAAAATCTCATAAATGAGAACAGCTAGCTTTAAAAATTCCATTTTATTTTATAGGTATATGTATACATATATATGTAAACTTACTTGTGAGATACAGAATTATAAAATAGACAAGTTTCTTGTTAGAAGTGATGTGTCAGCGTTCCAAATATCATGCAGAATTAAATCAGAGACCAAGGCAAAACTATCCTTAAAGTTCCAATTTAATAAGACAGACATGTTGGCATCATGCTATGGAATCCCAATACTGGAAATGACATCAGAATCCCAACCAGTTAAAAGTTCATGATCTTGTCCCCACACCCACAATCCTTCACATGGTCCAATCTTCTTCTTCCATGCTGGCATCCACACCCAGCTGCTTCCGGTCAGGTGTACTGGTGCGGAGACAAAGGATGACCTTGGCTTCTAGTAAAGAATGAAAACAATACATTCCACAATCTCACTCCTGTCTATTCCCCCCTCCCATCAACTATACTAAAGAAACAGCATAATGAAAGAAGAGAAAGTGTGGCAGGCCAAAATTCTAAAATTCCCTTCCACTAGAATGTTTTTGACTATCACAGAAAAAAATCTCCCCCCCCCCAAAAAAAATAACTGAATGAAAAAATTGTTAGTAGAAATTATCTGTAGGAATGTTTCAACAGTACTTTTTTGCGTGGCTGTTGATAAAAATAGCTGTTGGCCAACATGATTGCCAACGTCCAATGACAGATATGGCACAAGGAGAAGGAGAAGGTATGATTACTAATCAGGTAGCAATTCCTCATTTTGTATCAGCCAGGTAGATTTTTCAAGTTTCATATATCGGAATATATCGCCTTTTGATTTGGAATTCTTCAAGGAAAAGCAAGATGCCTCAAAATGAAATGTGGCATAAAGATATATTAAATCGATAGCTCTGGTGTATGTGTCATGTTCATTAGTATAAATGTGTGTATGGTATAAATAATTATGTTACCAGAGTAATTTATTACACAATATGCTAACATAGGGGTGTCAAACTCGCAGTGTTATGTTGTTGTCACATGACATATCACGACTTTTCCCCCCTTTGCTAAACTGGGTTTGGGTATGGCTAGCATGTGACGTAGCCAGCCCGCAGGCCACGAGTTGCCTGCGCTAACAGGTAACAACAACAACAAAAGACAGAGCTACTCAACTCCTATTTTTTTCTCAGTCTTCTCCCACAAGAGGATATGTTATGTATCATTCAACTGTGGACAGCAGAATGATGGAACTAGGCTGAGATTGATAGAGCCATGATTAGCAGAAATTTGGCTAGATCCCAAACTGGCTTTATGCCTAAGGTGGAACTCGAACTAACATTCTCCTGGTTTCTAACCTGATACCTTAACCAGTACAAATTGATGATCATATTAATACATAGTATAATGTTAAATATTATCTTTGTGAAATCTTGGATAACAGATGACTAGAAAAGACAGAATATTATCCAGGTCTTCAAAAAAAAAAAAAAAAAAAGACGGATGCGGGGAAGACCCAGGCAAGCATCACATAAACACATGGGGGAAATTCTAAAGCAATTCATAAAAAAGATAGATTTATAACAAGCTTGAAAAGAATGTCGAAAGTCAGCATGGGTTTGTCAAAACATAGGTATATTGAAGAGCACATATTGCCAGATTAACCTGACCTCATTTTTCACCAAGTAATTTCTTCAGTAGATTGTGGTAATATTGTAGATAAAATGATGGCAAGCAGAGTATTAACAAGATATGCTATCACATACTTTGAATAGCAAGCTAATATGGATTGAATGGAATGATGTTTATGTGGCTATCTAGTTCACCCCAAAATCATAATCAGGAGTACCTATTAACTATTTCTTAACTAAATGGTGTCACAGTGTTTAACCTTGGATTCGTCAGCATTTTTTATTCTTCCACAATGTGTATAAAGATGGCAAGAATACGTAAATCAAATTTGCAGATAACGTACAGTATAATTAGATAGGTAGGGGTAGGTTAATAACCTAGGAAAGAAATAACATTTGTAACTTTTTTTTGATAAATTAGACATGTCAGCTGGCAATAGCAATTAAATTTAACAGAGGTCAGTGCAAAGTTATTCACATAAAAATAAATATAAACTGTGGTTATTGGATGGAGATACCTGGTTTTGTAGTAGTACTTGTGGGGAAAAAAATCTTAGAATAGTAGTTGATTGCCGAGTGAGACAGAAATATGATGTCAGGTTTTTTTTGCTAAAAAAACAAATAGTATAGTTTATTTTGAATTGGTCAGACTTTATTTTGAATTGAGGGTGTTGGGACCAGATCTGGGTAGTGCATTTAATAAAAGATTCAGACAAATTAGAACGAATTAAGGGGAGAGCAACAAAGATGATTGGGAGCCTAGAAACTATGAACAAACATTGAAGGAATTGGAAATTATTTAGTATTGAGAAGACTGAGTCAGTGATAACGTTGATCAATATCTGGAATGTTTTGGCAAGAACTGTTATTCCAAATTACAGGACACAGAATAAGGAATTCAATTTAGGGATTTTCATTAAATATTAAAAAAACAACTTTCCAACACTAAGAACAGTAAGTATAAAAGTGAAACTAGATACCTAGAGAAGTGGGGGTTCCGTTTGGGGTAGTGATATTAGATACCAATTTGTCAGTGATACTTTAATTTGGATTTCTATGCTGGTCATGGAGTTGGGTTCTGTGGTCAAAATCAGAGGTCTCCAACCTTGGCAACTTTACGACTTGTGGACTTCAACTCCCAGGATTCCTCAGCCAGCGCATGCACAAGTCGTAAAGTTGCCAAGGTTGGAGACCCCTGGTCTAAAGGATGTGATTTTTGTGTAATACATGGATATTTGTTATATCTGTGATTACTGCCAAGCTACTATTTCTGAACTCTTACCATGCTCATAAATATATATAAAAGTTCCAAAATCATTTTCTTATATAAGAGTCATAATTGTTGTAAATCTTCACTGACATTTTGGACATTTTTAAGTAGCAGCTATAAGTCAATTTGAGAACAGCTAGTAAAAATAAACATACTGGGAGAGTGGGAAGCTACTTCGTGTTTTTGTGCAACAATAAATTAATTATACTTTGTTTTCTTTTATTCCATTCTCACATGCTGATCTTTAATTTTGCCTGGACTTAGCGATGGGATTCCAAATCTTTTCCTACCAGTTCTATTAGAGAGTGTTTGCGCATGTGCGCCCCACATTCAAAGACCACCCTTGGTGTTAGCGCTGCTGAGCTGAGCTGTTTTTAGCTCAGCTGAGGCGCGTCAATCTGCTCGGCCATGTGAATCAGCTGAGCTAAAAAAACAAGGGAATATAAGACAGGGAACAGTGGGGGCAGGATTGACGGGGGCAGGAGGGCAGCCAGAGGTGGTATTTGCCGGTTCTCCGAACTACTCAAAATTTCCGCTATTGGTACACCAGAACCAATCAGAAGTGGCTGAATACTACCTCTGCCTGGAATCCTTAATCTTACTATATAAATCCATATTTGAAATGGTTTGGAATGGGGTAAAACATCAATCCATTTCTTTTGGGCAGTTAAAATTGACCCTGGTCACATTCCTTCTTCTCTCTCTTCCCACCGTTTTTCTTCCCCTTGAGGAATTTTATTTGGCAATAGTAAAATTAATTACAGAATTTTCCCATGCTCTTTAAATATGATTTATGATTGCAATTTAAATAATTTTCCTTCATTAGTTGAGTCCATGTATTTCAGGGACATGCACACATGTCTGCCGGTCACATTATTATATCTGGGATTTGTTTTTTTAAAAATATAGTGCTCGGTACTCACAAAACCTAATGTCTTTATTGTAATACATGAGATGGCAAAGCATAATTTTTTTCTAAATATATGTAACAATTTTTTTTTTTTACGTTATGACTAGCCTAGAATGGGGCTTGAAGACCGAACCATGTGATAAGTGAACTACCTAGATGGAGTCCAACAGTAATGTGAAAATATCCACTTTGAGCCTTTAAAAATATAATGAAATAAATACTTTTTTTGGAGGGGGGAATGAACTTTCATATGAATTTAATACCTTCATGTTCATAAACCTGCCCAGATTAAGACTTAAATAGCTTCTTTGCTATTTGGTATAATGTAATCCAATTGTTGATTGGTACACGCTAATCTCCAAATCTATTTCAACATTACTGCATTCCTTGTATATCTTGCCTATGAACCCCTTTCTGTCTTGTATTTGCTAGGATAGTTTAAAAAATCCTTTCTGTTATTCAGAAACAGAGTTTAAATTCTGCAATAATAAGGTGAAATGGTGAGGGGGTCTCTAATCTATTGAGGCACATCAATGGGTCCATAGGAATTTACCATCTGATCATTGAGTCAGAATAAATTAGTCTTAAGGTCAGTTCTCCAAAGAGGATTTTCAATTTGAGTTTTTAAAATAAATCCGGGCTAAACATCAACAATGTAGTTCAGTGTTTTTCAACCACTGTGCCGTGGCACACTAGTGTGCCGTGACATAGTATAAGGTGTGCCATGGGAGAATTACTTTATATATAGTCAATATAGGCACAGAGTTAAAAAAATTTAACATTTTCTAATGGTGGTGTGCCTCGTGATTTTTTTTCATGAAAAAAGTGTGCCTTTGCACAAAAAAGGTTGAAAAACACTGATGTAGTTAACAACTGCATAGAAGCCAATTACAAGTTCCAAATTTGATTACTGATTTTTATAGATAGGCTTTGATGTGTTGTGAGGAGGGCCGGATTTAGATGAAAAGAGGCCCTAGGCTATTCCACTTATGAGGCCCTTTCACCTCCCATTTTTAAGTTTGTAAATTACATGAGAGACAATAAAATACATCATTATTGTGATATATATCAATATATATCAATATATATAGCTGGCCTCCCGACGGAGGGCGGCTCTGCTCTGCGGCAAAGGCAGCGAGGCCAGCGGCCTCCCCTGCTGCGCTCAGCTGCCCGGCTCGGCCCCCTCGCCCTCACCTGCCTGGCCGCTGGTGGGCTCCGTGTCGACATGCGGCTACTGGGAGCGGCCGCGCCTCTTGCCCGATCGCCGGTGCCGGGAACGTGGGCGGGCTCCCCAACTGCCACGGCGCTGGAACGATCTTAACCAATCCATTTTTATGTTTGTTTATTAGTCATATGCGTAGAATTTCTCCTTATTTTCGGTTCAGTGTTTTAGTGTTCACTGTTTTTAGAATAGTGTAATTTTAATTTTGCTAACAATTTGAATGTAGGCCCCTCTTGATCTTGAGGCCCTAGGCTGAAGCCTAGTTAGCCTATACGAAAATCCGGCCCCGGCTGTGAGCATGAGTGAGGTCCTATACCTGTTATTCACTGAATAAAAAAAAGTCTCTCGCTGGCAAAGAAATAAAAACGTTTTTAAAGGTAGAGAGTCCTTTGATTCTACGTAGTAAGTAGAGTTCTTTTGCTTACTACGTAGACATAACCATGTAGCTCTACTTTTGGCAGTCCTATTTGTTTTCTACGGCCATTTTCTGGAATGGTTTTTCTCTTTCTCAGTGAGCCAAGGTCTTCTGAGCAAATACGAATTGGAACTGCCAGGATCCAATCTGAATCCAGTCCCCCTTTAGCGGCAAGCCAAGGTGGCGCAGTGGTTAAATGCAGCACTGCAGGCTGACTGCTAGATCAGCAGTTCAGCGGTTCAAATCTCACCGGCTCAGGGTTGACTCAGCCTTCCATCCTTCCGAGGTGGGTAAAATGAGGACCCGGATTGTTGTTGGGGGTGATATGCTGACTCTGTAAACCGCTTAGAGAGGCCTGAAAGCCCTATGAAGCGGTATATAAGTCTACTGTTATTGCTATTATTATTATTATTATTATTATTATTATTATTATTATTATTATTATTATTATTATTATTGCTTTTAAAAAGCCATCCTTGCCATTGTACAATTCTATATAGATGACAGTTTCGCTTGGCTCAGAGTCATTAAACAATATGAGGAAATGTTGAAACCAAATATAAGGATCCTATCGTATTTCAGCATCTCTAAGCTAATACTCAGATTGAGTTCATACCTTACTAGGTGCTAGATTAAAATGTTATGCGTTCCATTTGGTATTCCGTCAGACCTGTGAGGTTCTCATGACTGTTTATGGCTCATGAGGAAGAGTTTGAAAGCTCTGAGAACAAAGTGTAACAGATGCCACGTTAATTACTTAATGACACACTGTTTAAAAGTTTTCGCTGGCAAAGTGTTTGTCAGAAAATTGGCTCTGCCATTTGGGAAACCAATTTGTTATACAGGTCGCATAAATCCAGATCTTTATGTAGAAGAAGATGAATCAGGTACTGTAGAAAATTGCTGTTTTTGGTTGTCGTGATCCACGTAAAGCTGTTCTTAGATGTAATTCGTTTAATTGCCTGTTTGCTGGCTGCCCTGGAAAAAAAAAAAGTTACCATTTGGAAAGCAGCTCCAATATACTGATTTGGAACTGCTCTACACGGGGCTGCCCTTGAAGAGCATCCGGCGACTTCAGCTAGTGCAGAACGCGGCCGCGCGAGCGATTGTGGGTGCACCTCGGTTCACCCACATAACACCTATCCTCCGCGAGCTACGCTGGCTACCTGTCGATCTCCGGATGCGCTTCAAGGTGCTATTAGTCACCCATAAAGCCCTGCATGGTAGTGGATCTGGATACTTGAGAGACCGCCTTCTGCCAATTACCTCCCTGCGACCAATTAGATCTCATAGATTGGGCCTCCTCCGTATCCCATCGGCCAGCCAGTGCCGGCTGGCAACTACAAGGAGGAGGGCCTTCTCAGTAGTAACCCCGACCCTTTGGAACGAGCTCCCCGTGGAGATTCGTACCCTCTCCACCGTCCAGGCCTTCCGCACAGCCCTTAAGAACTGGCTAGCCCGTCAGGCCTGGGGACAAGGATAGCCGCCCCTCCCGAATGATGAATGTATGTTGCTTATTACTTTTATTATATGTGTCTACGTTATTGTTTGTATTCCCCCTCCCTGATTTTATGTGAGCCGCCCTGAGTCCCCTCAGGGAAAAGGGCGGCCTACAAATGTTAATAAACATCTAAACAAAAGATCTGTTGTACCTCTTTTTTTTCTTATTTGGCAGGGAAAACTGGGGGGGGCTCGAAGCATTAATCTAGAACATTGTCTTCTTTTGTATCAGCGGTTCAGAAATAGGCTATAGCTCGTATATTTATGGTTTTAATCCAAAACATTGCCTGTGATGGTTTTAAAGTACAGTTTGTATTTTGCGAGTTAGGCACACCCAAGAGTGGGTAGGTTTTTCAACAAGCCACGATGAAAGATTTTGACATGCAATCATCAGCCATGAGGAATGTGTGTCCCGGCAAAAGCCACTCCTAAGAATTAAAGAGATTGGTGCGGTGCCACTAATGCAGTGGTGGGTTTCAAAAATTGTTCGAACCTACTCTGTGGGTGTGGCCTCCTTTGTGGGAGTGGCTTGCCACCCATGTGACCGGATGGGAGTGGCTTGCCACCCATGTGACCAGATATGAAATTATGAATTAGTACTTAGGTCGGTCCAAGTAGCTATTCAGAAACTCTGGCATTGAAGCATGCAAGTCTTAAAGCTGTCAAGTTACAAGATCCTTGCCAGTGGTGGGTTTCAAAAAATTTCGGAACCTCTTCTGTAGGTGTGGCCTGCTTTCCGGGTCCACTGGTGGAACCTCTTCTAACCGGTTCGGTAGATTTGACGAACCGGTTCTACCGAATAGGTGCGAACTGGTAGGAACCCACCTCGGCACTAATGTAGAGGGAAGGGTTCACCAACAAATGCACGAAAGACTTTTCCGCGCCGATAGAACCACGGTGGTTAAATCTGCGCCGTCTTAACCGCTAATCGTTATGCGACAGTGGCGTGCCGACATGTGCGCGCCGACACAATCGCGCTGCGCCTTTAAAATCAAAACGCAGTCAACATTCGTTAAAACAGATGAACTTAAGGAGACACAGTTCTTGGCTCCTTTGCCTTTGTGACCCCGTTATAAACCTTGATGGCTTGTCACAAGGACACACAAACCTCACAGTCATGGACACAATCGCGCGCTGTGGAAAGTAGAAAAGAAAGGAAAAAAACCTGTATAATAAACTTTATGATTTTAGCAATTACAGTAGACATTAGAGGAAATTAAAGATTCCATACACAAAAAGCCAAGCTAGCAAAGTTCTTTTTGCAACAAAATAAACTTTTTTTTGCAACAAAACAAACCTTTCCTTCATCGCGGTTTCGTTGGCGCGCTTATTATCGACGCGAAGTTGTGCGCGCGCTTATGACATCACGTTGTTGTCAGCGCTATTTTGTCAGCGCTATTTTGACGGTCGCTGTTTTGTCGGGTCACGAGAGGGAAGGCAGAGTGGCCTCGAAGGGTAGGAGGAAGAATGACTACCAATGATCAGATAAGAGGGGTTGAGCTTAGGCCAAGAAAGTCACCTGTGAAAAAGCCTCAGAGAAGCCCCTGTCTGGTTCATACTGAGATGTAGGTAGGGGAGGGACTGTTACTGTAGCTGTTGCGATGAAAATATTTACTGTCTCACCTGGCATTGGTTTTGTAGAGGTGACTATTAATGTCCTTTCTGCTGTAGGAGAAGCAATTGAAAAGACTGCTGGATTTGAAGTCATAAAGGAAGGTGTATAAAGAATCCACGTGAACATTGCCCTCCAGAGTAGGGAGACTGCCATTAAAATCCTTATGGCTTACACATACCCAAGCTTTGATGCAAGAGAAATTCGCTATAGGAATCGGTAAATGGTCTAGTGCAGTGGGTCTCAACCTCCCTAATGCAGCGACCCTTTAATACAGTTCCTCATGTTGTGGTGACCCCCAACTAAAAAATTATTTTGTGTTTTCGGTATTTGTGTATTCCGATGGTCTTAGGCGACCCCTGTGAAAGGGTCGTTCAACCCCCCCAAAGGGATCCCGACCCACAGGTTGAGAACCACTGATCTAGTGCTTTGCAGCTTTAGGTTAGTACTTGATCTCTGTTAATACTTCTGCTGAAAGTCTTTGCAATCTCAGCATGTATTACTGTTGAAAGAAATGTCCTTCTGGGTTCGGCTCCAAGTGGGGGGAAAAGACACCGGAGACACGGAGGCTGCTTGGAAAGATGGTTTATTGGTGGACAGGACCACGTGGCTTGAGCCCTGAACAGAAAAGGTGATCACATGCTTCAATGTTGGTGGGGAAGAAGAGAAGGGCTGAGGGAGGGGCTTGCTAGGCTTTTTATACCCTGTTTAGTCCCACCTCTCTGTTTCCTGTTCCCGTGTAAGAAATGTATTCTGATTGGTTGTCCGACTCCCATGGTGCTATGGGAGGCTGTTTTGAATCCAGGTATGAGTTCTCAGATGCCATGTGGAGAGTTGAGTAAAAGGCCAATATTATCATGCCTTAATCCCATCACTCTGGAGCTGAACGGGAAAACTCTTTATTATGTAAAGTGGACTAGCTCAGGCTTTAATGGCTCATTGACAAAGGGGGATGGGCAGGAAGCTGCAGGCAGCTATTCTGTCTTTTAAAACATGTTTCTTCCTTTTTCACATCCAGAGAAATATTCTGCCTTTTCAATATTTCCTAGGATATTTCATTTTACTGGGAGAGGCCCGGGTGATAACTTCCCACATTACGATGTCAGAATCAATCCCTGACACCAGAAACATGGCAGAGAGAGCTTACAATCTGACTTTAATGTAACCGTAATTGGCTTGGTTAACCCAGTTTTCTGTGATTGCACAGCCTGAACTGTAAACTGTGTGCCTGCATAACCAACTGCTGTTAAGAGCCCTGTTTTGTCTTTAAGCCATTTTAGTTTACTCAGGATTTAGCATGGGCAACTTTAGATAACAGCTCTCCCTTCTGACCCCTTTTTAACCAGAGGGCAAACATTTTAAAATAAACCATGTGATTTCCTCTAGTAGACTAGAAGTCACAGAAGTTCAACATCCTCATTCACAGAAGTTTCATCACAATATTACAATATTTTCTCTCTCTCTCTTCTCTCTCTCCCTCCCTCCCTCTCCCGCTCTCTCTCTTCTCTCTCTCTCCCTTTCTCTCTCTCTTCTCTCTCTCTTCTCTCTCTCTCCTCTCTCTCTTCTCTCTCTCTCTTCTCTCTCTCCCCTCCCTCTCCCGCTCTCTCTCTCTCTCTCTCTCTCTCTCTCTCTCTCACACACACACACACACACACACACACACACACACAGGACTAGGACCCAGAGAATTCAATGTGAAAATAGAGCTGTCCACTTTAGACAACTGTTAAAAACAAGGTTTTAGTGAATATTTTTTTAAAAACTAAGGCTTTTTAAATATTTTTTTTAAAAAAACTAAGGCTTTTTAAATATTTTTTTAAAATAAGGCTTTTAAAGATTTTTTAAAAAACTAAGGCTTTTTATTTCATAATGGTTGTATTATTGTTGTTGTTAATTTATCGCAGAGTCAGAAGTTTAGATTGGATTCGGCATTTTTTTATAACAATGTGGTATGTTAGCAGCATTTTAGTGGCAAAGAAGCTCTTTCCGTCTGACCAGAAAGGAAATCGCCCAAACAGCAGAGGAATAAAAAATCAGATCCTAATTGACAAGATGATGCTGGAAAACTGGAAGAGAAGGAAGAAGGCATTTGACTCCCTAAATAAATAATCAGAGCCTAAAAGTAACAGGATTCAGTAGAAATATCAGAAGCTTTGTGCAAAGATCGATGGCACACTGGAAGACACAGGTGTCAGCGTTCCAAGTATCATGTAGAATTAAATCAGAGTCCAAGGCAAAAGGATCCTTAAAGTTCCAATTTAATAAAGCAGACATCTTAGCACATCTGTGTTAATCCCAATTCTGGAAATGACATCAGAATTCCACTCAGTTAAAAGTTCATGATCTTGTCCCCACACCCACAATCCATCACATGGTCCAATCTTCTTCTTCCACGCTGGCGTCTCCACCCAGCTGCTTCCGGTCAGGTGGAAAAGTATGGAGACAAAAGATGACCTTGGTCTTCTAGGAAAGAATGAAAACAATACATTCCACAATCCTACTCCTGTCTATTCCCTCCTCCCAGCAACTATACTATTGAAACAGCATAATGAAATAAGAGAAAGTGTGGCAGGCCAAAATTCTAAAAGGAATATAATTGCAGGCCTGACAACAGGTGCTGGTCAATGGTGAGAGACTGGAAGAGGTTAACCATCAAGTGAGGAATCTATCAAGGAGACTTGCTATCATCACTACTGTTTCCTATTCCACTGATCCCCCTGTCAACAATGCTAAATAAGTCATGCCACAGCTATCAAACATCAAATATATCTGCTCGGCTATTTCCACCTCCTTTAAATAGGCAATCTAAAGCTGTATAGAAAACTGTTCTGCCCCCCCCTTCTTTGTTCGTTCACAGACGACAGTCAGACAGACTTAAAAGGAAAGAACTTTATCAGTCTCGGCTCATGCTGGCTGCGAGCCCAAAAATAAACATAAATAAAGTCTCTGACAAAAAGGTTTTACAGAAAGAAAGCAAATCACTTCTCCAAGTGTCTCTTTGAATCAAGGTTACAGAAAGCAAATCACTTATCCAAGTGCCTCTCACAAACAAACCACGACCGATGAACCACGAACCACGAACAAACGAGTGAACGTTGACTTCTGCAACCAGGGCGTGGCACCATCAGTCCTTTTATCTCCACACTAACGAGCCCCAGCTGCATTGTTGTTCCTGCATCCCGACTCAACTCACAGCAAACTTCTGCTGAGTCACAACAGAAAACCATCTGAAATAGAATCACTGCCCATATATACAGGCAAGACTTTTCAAATGTGCCACCCACACCAGGGGAAAATAATGAAAAACTGAAGAAATGGAAATAACATCGAGAACCTTGACTGAAGTGACTCCATCAACATAGTGAAGAAGATATTAAGGTTCAACTTAAGTGGATGAAATAGGATCAAGGCAATTAACATAACGGGCAATTCCAATCATTAGATGCGGAGCTGGAATAATGGATGGGAATGAAAGCTCTGGATATCAGAAATATCAGGAAAAGAATGACAACGAAGCATGCCCACCATTGGAGTGACGTTGACAGATTCTACTTACCAAGGAAAATAGGTGGGTGTGGAATGTTGTAAGTATACCAGAGCACTGAAGAAGAAAAATGGCACTGGAAGAATATCTGAAGGACAACGAAGAAGATGCTAGCATACTAGGAAAGCTTACTAAATCTGTAGGAGCCAAACCGATCCACAAGGAAGACCAAATGAAGAATAGGAAAAAAGTAACGGTAAGGCGAAGTATTACATTTGTCATGCCATTAAAAAAAATACAGCAGGCCAAAATGTACCCAAACATGAAGCCGACCTACTGGAAATGTAAAAAGGTACAAGGGACTTATTATCACATATGGTGGACCTGCCCGGAAACACGAAAATATTGGACAAAAATTTGGAAATGGGTGCAAGAAATGACAGGAGAACAGATAAAATACAAACCCGAAATCTTTCTACTGGGAATAATCAAAGGGAAATATACAAAGGAAATTAAGTACATATGAACACATCTGCTAACTACAGCTAGAATAGCATTTGCCCAATGCTGGAAACAAAATAATACCCCCTCGGATGAATTAGTGATTAAAAAAACCTTTGGATTGTGCAGAGATGGACAAATGAACACTGAAATTAAAAGATAAAGAAGAGTCGGAATATTATGAAATTTGGAACAATTGGTACAAATGGTAAAGGTGATTTGATTTGAACAGGATTTACACCAGGCTGTGGAAACTAAAGTAATAATGTGGCCATGAACTTTTTGAAGAACATTGGCAATGGCATCAACATTTCGACTTGCAGTAGGAGCTTCAAAAAACAGGTATAATTTGACAAGGGGTTCCAGGAACATACTCACCCTCCATATCTATTCCAAGTTACGACATTTTACAAGAGTGTCTTAGTGTTATTCGGTTGAAATACAATGAAAACTATTTTTATTTATGTATTGAAAAAAAATTAGACATTTAAGGGAACTTCCAGTATAGTAAATATCTGTGAAATGTTATACAGGTTGACTTATGACTATAATTAAGCCTCCATTTATGGCTGTAGGTTGTGCCATGTGACCATGCCTGATTTTACCATCCTTTTTTTCCCCCCAGCAGTCATTAATCCAATGCTACGGTCGTTAAGCAAATCCATTCTCTGCAATTGATGTTTTTTTTTCCTGGAAACCGGAAGTAAACATCAGTTTCTGGCAAAAAAATTTTTTGTCATAAATTGTTGTTACATGAATGTGGAATGCTGTACATGGGACCTCGTTGCAGAGAATGCAAAATGTTATTATGTGACTTGGCGGGAGGGGGTGGGGGCTGCCATTAGAACTTGGAATCCAGGTCATAAAGAACAGACCTGTCCTAAGTCGGGTTCCACCACAAAACCGCGTTCGACTAAAGGGTGCTCGACGAAACCGCGTAGCTGACGTCATCACAGCGCGACAACAGCGTGGAGAAAAAAGCACGCTGTAAACGCTAAACCTAAAATTAACCCCTCAACCTAAACCTAACCTCCCTAAACCTAATCCTAATCCTAACCGTAACCCTAACCCTAACCCTTAACCTAACCCTAAACCTAACCCTAAACCTAACCCTAACCCTAACCCTTAACCTAACCCTAACCCTAAACCTAACCCTTAACCTAACCCTAAACCTAACCCTAACCCTAACCCTTAACCTAACCCTAAACCTAACCCTAAACCTAACCCTAAACCTAACCCTTACCTTAACTTGAATCGGCTTGCTTTCAAAGTGCTATTTAAAGCCCCCTTCTTTCTCCGCGCTGACTGTTGTTGCCCTGTTGATGACGTCAGCGATGCGGTTTAATCGGGCGCGCTTTAGTCGAGCGCGGTTTTGTCGTGCCAAGCTAAGTTGAGGACTATCTGTATTTTCCCAGAAAGATCAAATGTTCCTGGAACCTTATACAAACCTATTAAAAGTAAACAATAAATTAATCAGCAACAAAGGTCCAGCTTATTAAATATTTGGCATAATAGTTAAAGTGAAGTGCAACATTTTTGACTTTCCAAATTTTGCTTTGGATTCAGCCTTGAGTTAATTCCAGAAGTTTATTTTCCAAATTGCCAAATGTGTGCGTCTGCGTGTGTGTGTGGTTTTTTTTTACATAGAATTGTTTTGTAGCTGTCTAAAATACTTAACACATTTAGGAAATATCTTCTATTTTTTAAAAAAATCCAACGGTGACGGTGACATCATGACTAATAAAAACATTTCCTCTTTGTTTTAAAATGTGTAAATTTCCAAAAGGAAATGAAATCACTGACTTTCCCCAAGTATTTTTCGAGACAAGCTGTTGAATGGCACGCTCGCATGAAGTGTGCAGTCAGATATCGTTTGGGAAAGCTTCAAAATCAGGCTTGTAAATATCTACGCGTTTGCTCGCCTATAATGATCAAGAATTGATTCCGTGCAAGTAGATAGGAAAATTCTTGCCACTAAGGGGTCTAAATGGGAACCATTTGCTTGAGGTACTGGGACCCCTTGTCATCACTGGACATTGTTGCGTATCACCTGCTTGTTTTCTCTTCCAGCTCTTCCCCAAAATGCAATTTTGAAATATCCCTTCTGATACATTCTATTATTGCAGGATATGAGGAAATAATCATATGTGCTTTCCCACAGCAGGATATGAGGAAATAATCAGACAGGATTTCTAGGCATTCTAATAGTTGCCAATAGAAGAAGTCAATCAATCAATCAATCAGAATAGAGCTGGAAAGGACCTTGGAAGTCTTCTAGTCCAGGGGTCGGCAACCATAAACACTCAAAGAGCCACAAAGGTCCTAAACGGAAGCCCCCCATTCAATTCTGGAGCCAACCGGAAGTCCAGTCCCCCCCCTATAGAGTGTTATCCTAGTGCCGACCGGCGACAGGGAGCCGCAGCAGAGGGATGAAAGAACCACCTGCAGCTCCAGGGCCGTGGGTTGCTGACCTAGTCCAACCCCCTTCTCAAGCAGGAGACCCTACCATTTCGGACAGGTGTCTGTCCAGTATTTTCTTAAAAACCTCCAGTGATGAAGCACCCACAAATTATGAAGGCAAAAAGTTCCACTGTTAATTATCCTCACTGTTAGGAAGTTTCTCCTTAATTCCAGATTGCTTCTCTCCTTGATTAGTTTCCATTCATTGACAGAGCCAGTTAAGAGCCGAGGTGGCTCAGTGGTTAGGGTGCAGTACTGCAGGCCACTTCAGCTGACTGTTATCTGCAGTTCAGCGGTTCTAATCTCACCGGCTCAAGGTTGACTCAGCCTTCCATCCTTCCGAGGTGGGTGAAATGAGGACCCAGACTGTGGGGGCAATATGCTGACTCTGTAAACCGCTTAGAGAGGGCTGAAAGCCCTATGAAGCGCTATATAAGTCTAACTGCTATTGCTATTGCTATTGCTATTGCTATTAAAGACTGTATGATAAAATGGGCACAAAATTTTGAAGAACCAATAATGATAGAAACATGGGAAAAGATATGGGCAAGAAATGTAAAATTTACGCAAGCCCAGAACTTGAGAGAGAATTTTTACAAGATGTTTTATAGATGGCATTTAGATCCTAAAAAAATTAGCTTGTATGTATCCGAATTTACAATCTAAATGTTGGAGATGTGATTGTGCTGATGCTACGTATTATCATATATGGCGGATTTGTAAAAAGGTCAAAGCATTTTGGATAAAAATATGGTGGATTATTCAAAATATTCTTAAAAAGAGGATAAAGTTCACTCCTCTGTTATTCATGTTAGGTATAATCACAGATTGTACAGTTATAGAGACTAATTTGATTCTGAAGTTAACAATGGTAGCAAGACTATTAGTGGCGCAGTACTGGAAGAAGGAAGATTTGCCTACTATTCAAGAATGGACATTAAAAGTACCAAAATTAGCAGAGATGGCTAAAATATCAGCATACCTCAAGGACCATTCAGATGAGAAATACAAGCTGGAATGGAGAAGATGGATTGACTATATTCAAAATAAATATGGGACTAAGAAATTTCAGTTAGCTTATGAATGAATGAACAAGGAATGTTACAACTTATCTAAGTTAGCTTTACAAAAGGGGAGTTAAGTACAAGCGAAGGTACGATGCTAAAGTTAGTTAGTTTATTTTAGTGTATGATTGCTAAATGTTTATACTCTGTATTTGCTCTGGGAGGTTGTGGGGGGAGGGATGTGGGATTGGGGGGAGGGAGGGAAGGGGAAAGGTATATAATTGTAAAACTTATTAAAACTTTTAATTAAAAAAAAGTTTCCATTCATTGTTTCTTGTCCTGTCTTCTGGTGCTTTGGAAAATAAGTTGACACTCCCTCTTATTAAAAAAAAAAACTCAATTTGCTTCTTCTGGAGAAATATGCCTTTCATGCCTTTTACACCCTTTTCCCTTTCAGAGTAGGCAAAAATTTGCAAAGTGCAGAAAATGATTTAAGCAAAAGAAATTTAAATTGTCAGATAAGAAAAAAATGGAAATATAGCTATGTTTAGTTTAAATCAACTTCATTCTCTAAACTGTTATGTAACAGTTTTTTAACCATTTTTGCTTTCGCCCACTCATTTCATAGGCTGACTTTGGTGTCTAAACTCACTACCCTTTCGTTTTTGGGAATCTAATCAACTTGATTCAGTCATGACTTCTTCTTTCGGTTTCTCTGAACTCATTCCCTCTTCTTTCATATATTTCTTTGTAATTTAGTCCTTATTCTTTCTTTATATCTGACCAAGTCAACTCAATACCTCTTTTATACTGGTCATCAATGGTTGCATTAAGTGGACATTCATTAATCATTTATTCACTCCTGACCCCATATTTACTTCTACTGCAGAGGTGGATTCCTACCAGTTCGCACTTATTCGGTAGAACCGGTTCGTCAAATCTACCGAACCGGTTCAAAGAGGTTCCACCAGTGGACCCGGAAAGCAGGCCACACCTACAGAAGAGGTTCCAAAAAATTTTGAAACCCACCACTGGTCCTTGGATATGATTATTCTACACTATCATGCTCATATTTATAAAACTCAGTGCCTCTGTGAAAGGTAAGGATGACTACTGCGTCTGTGGTGCAATCAGAACATTGCGTGTGTTGAAGTTGTTTTAACGCAAACCAAAGATGCCTTTTAAAAAACAAGTTGACATCCTATCCTTATGCATGCCAGTGCTGTGTGTGAGGTAATTTAAGGTGGTTCTGACAAGTGTCGTCGGCATCTTCATATCAGGTCACATGGCCGGCAAGCCACTCCCATCCGGTCACATGGGCAGCAAGCCACTCCCACAAAGGAGGCCACACCCACAGAGTAGGTTCGAACAATTTTTGAAACCCACCACTGTTCTACTGCTACACATACAGATTTTTCTTAAGGTGCCCATTCCCCACTGCATTCAACTATCACATTTTACCTGGTAAACTCAGCTCCCACATCTTTTGAGAGATCGAGCAGAAGCATATTCTCACACACATCTATTGCCTTTTCTTTTGATCAATATTACTGTAATTCCTAAAAAAAAAAAATTGTCCCAAAGGCATAACATAAAAGAACTACTAGGTTACTAATTTAAAACATGCAGCAACACCATATTCCTTACTATTAAGGAAATGCAAAGCAATTCAATATGGATTTTTGAGAATGGAACTGGTTTGAGTGGTCTACATGCAAAATGGAATAAATCTCTCAGATGCTTTGATCTGAAAATGAAGCGGAACAATAGTGCTTTCTTCTGGATGTAACCTAAAAACATGGTTGTTTGGAATAGAAAGGGTTGGATTCGGGGGTTTTGGTGATGTGAAAAAGTTGCCCTGCTTCTTGTCATTATCTTTGAATTCTTCTCGTTAGGCCATTCATGTTTTTCTTTCTATTGGCTCAGCCTGGGTAAGATTTAGAACAAAGTAATGAGCAATACATCACATTGCAATACAATGCTGTTATGACCCCAAGATTCATCCCAGTGAGTGAGTAAATGACTCAATTGAGTTGATGTCTTAAATATGGAAGAAGAGGCAAGCAGAGTAAGGTTGTGACCCGTCAAATGCGCGCCCGACAAAAGCGCGCTGACAAAACCGCGGCGAGAAACCCGCGACGTCGAAAGCGATCCCACAAAAGAGCACCGACAAAACCGCGCCCACAAAAGCGTGATTAGGGTTAAGGTAAGGGTTAGGGTGAGGGTTAGGTTTAGGGTTAGGGTTAGGTTTAGGGTTACGGTTATTACATTGTTTTTGTTGTTTTTTGATGGTGCGCTTTCGTCGGCGCACATTTATCAGCGCGCTTCTGTGGGCGCGATTTCGACCTCGCAGTTTTCTCAGTGCGCTTTTGTCGAGCGCGCATTTGTCGGTGAACCGAGTAAGGGAATTCTAAGGAAAGGTGGAAGTAGCCATCAGGCAACAAGTGGTTCAAAGAAATCAGACGAGACCCATGGTGCTGTTTGGATGATGGCTCTGTATTAATAGCCATTCAACATGTTAGAATGATTTCCAGCGTTTCCTCCATATGGTTTTCTCTGTCTACCAGATCCTCCCATTTACCTCCTCCAGCAAGCAGGTGATACGTTCCGGATATCACTGATAAAAGGAGAAAGTGTCCAAATCTAACCGGTGATGCCCACTTTACCTTAAACCTCTGTTCTAGTCATGAGTGCATGCTTCTTACTCCTCCCTCACCATGCATTGGGGTTGGGTGAAAATAAGAAGAGTATCTACTGTAGTGCATCTCAGCATTTCCCAGGGTCTAGGCACCGGTGAGTCCTGCTGGATATGGCTCAAATGGAAGATGAGGTAGCCACAGCTGCGAACCACAGGGTTGAGTGTTTCTTACCTCATCCATCCATTCAAATTTAACATAGTCCACCCCACTCAAAAGATACATGTTTTGTCCTGCTACACCATCACCCACAGCAATGGTGCAATTCAATTTTTACCGGTTCTGTGGGTGTGGCTTTGTGGGCATGGCAGGGGAAGGATATTGCAAAATCCCCATTCCCTCTCCACTCTCAAAATTTCCGCTACCGGTTCTCCAGAACCTGTCAGAACTTACTAAATACCACCTCTGGTTCGGTGAATCTTTCAGGAGGCGATGTTTTGTTTACGAACCACACTTTCTGTTTTCTGCAACATCTCTATTCAGTACCATCTTGGAGTAGCTTAGTTCAATATTAATCCAAGGGGTTTAATAAGAATGAATGCATAAAGGAGAAAAACAGGGTGAGGGGGGAATCTGTTTTCTAAGCAGATGAGCTTATCACTCAGGAATTACAATCAGAATTTCTGTCTGGTGTGCGACGATGTGAATGAGTACAGTAGCAAACATCATCTGTTGCCTTTGCAAAGCCTCAAGTGTCTCTATATACTCTAATCCCATCACAGAACAATGCTCACTTCCCAGCCAATCAGAAAGAATACCACTTGAATTCATAACATGCCATTGTCATTAACTGGAAGGATTTACTTTTCTAGGAAAAGGGGAAAATAATCCTCTGACCTATGACTGTTTTTAAAAATTTGCCAAGCAACATGTATTGGTCAGAGGAAGGCAGATTAGTTTGGAAAAAGCAAATTTAATAATATATTTCTTATACCATTTATCACTAGCCTACTCTCTTTTTCCAGGTTTTATATATGCTGGGAATACTGACATTTAGAGACATTATGATTAAGATCATTTTTAAAAAAAATCCTGTTCATGCTTTACTTCAAATATTAATAGCTGTTGTAAACAAGTAGTAACAGTGATATTTTAAATTCAGTTATAATTGGGACTATCTATTTTTAGAAAATGAAATATTTCACCTGCATCATTCATGTTTCCCCATATACAAAGACAATTGGGTTCTCATTATGGCTAATGATGATGGCTACCTAATTGCCTTTACATACAGAATATAATTGGAATATGTGTTTAGGGATGTTAATTAGCACTGTTTTTCATTTCTTCAAGAAATTCATATATATTAATTTACTCTGAATCATAAGGTAGGATGATAAACAAAGCCTTCTGCTACTGAAGTGAGCAACCTTTTCTGGAACAGCAGAGTCCTGATAGACATATGGTAATTTGCAAACTATACATTAATCATCTGCAGTTTAAGAAAAGAGAGTTTTAGGGGCGCTAGGCATAATGTCTCTCTGCTTTATTATAGGGCAGATTCAGCAAAACTAACAGACAACTAACCAGTGCCAGATTTTCCTATAGGCTAACTAGGCTTCAGCCTCAAGATCAAGAGGGGCCTACATTCAAATTGTTAGCAAAATTAAAATTACACTATTCTAAAAACAGTGAACACTAAAACACTGAACCGAAAATAAGGAGAAATTCTACGCACATGACTAATAAACAAACATAAAAATGTATTGGTTAAGATCGTTCCAGCCAGTGGTGGGTTTCAAAAATTGTTCGAACCTACTCTGTGGGTGTGGCCTCCTTTGTGGGAGTGGCTTGCCGCCCATGTGACCGGATATGAAGATGCCGACAACACTTGTTACCTTACACACAGCACTGACATGCATAAGAATAGGATGTAAACTTGTTTTTTAAAAGGCATCTTTGGTTTGTGTTAAAACAACTTCAACACACACAATGTTCTGATTGCACCACAAACGCAGTAGTCATCCTTACCGTTCACAGAGGCACTGAGTTTTATAAATATGAGCATGATAGTGTAGAATAATCATATCCAAGGACCAGTGGTGGGTTTCAAAAATTTTTGGAACCTCTTCTGTAGGTGTGGCCTGCTTTCCGGGTCCACTGGTGGAACCTCTTCTAACCGGTTCGGTAGATTTGACGAACCGGTTCTACCGAATAGGTGCGAACTGGTAGGAACCCACCTCTGGTTCCAGCGCTGCGGCAGTTGGGGAGCCCGCCCACGTTCCCAGCACCAGCGGTTGTGCGAGAGGCGCAGCCACTCCCAGTAGCCTCCCCGTCGAAGCGGAGCCCACCAGCGGCCAGGCAGGTGAGGGCGAGGGGGGCCGAGCCGGGCAGCTGAGCGCAGCAGGGGAGGCGGCTGGTCTCGCTGCCTTTGCCGCAGAGCAGAGCCGCCCTCCGTTGGGAGGCCAGCTATATATATTGATATATATTGATATATATCACAGTAATGATGTATTTTATTGTCTCTCATGTAATTTACAAACTTAAAAATGGGAGGTGAAAGGGCCTCATAAGTGGAATAGCCGAGGGCCTCTTTTCATCTAAATCCAGCCCTGCAACTAACCACATCTGCCCATGTGATTCTGGGTAAATAGAAACAATCCAATGGGTGCAGCTTCTCTGTCATTTTTACAGGAATCTATGCAAAGATTATACATCCCCCCTACTGTAACATCTCCCAGGAAGGACAGAAGCATAATTACGCTCAACTTTTTCTTTGAGACTCCAACTGTGCTACTACCCACACAGCAGCCAAATTTTGTATTTTCACTGCAGCGAAAAAAAAAAAAACTGGTACAAGTGTGACAAAAATTGTCAGTCTGGACTCATATCACTAATTTTATTTTAATTTTAATTTTATTTTTAATATGCTGACCTTTAATCATAATAATCAATGTTATTATTAAGATTTGAAGTTTTCAGTTTAATTCACTGTGGAATTCAGTATGAACTCTTAGTTCATAGAACGAAAATAACATCAATATAGACTCTCTCTATACCACCACCAGTAAGATGGGGGTGGGTTTCAGGTTGAGATCCAAAGCTTCCCCGTCAAGAGCTAAAACTGGTGATGTCGAATCCATTCTTTCTCTTCTGAAGTTGGGATTCATTTCCTCAGGTTATAAAGTTCATTGGCTTTTTCATCTTCCATGAAAGTCAATGAATCTAGCTGGACTGTACAGTTATAGAGACTGATTTGATTTTGAATCTTACAACGGCAGCAAGACTGTTGGTGGCGCAGTACTGGAAGAAGGAAGAATTGCCTACTATTCAAGAATGGACGTTAAAAGTAACAAACTTAGCAGAGATGGCTAAAATATCAGCATACCTTAAGGATTATTCAGATGAGAAATACAAGCTGGAATGGAGAAGATGGATTGATTATATTCAGAATAAATATGGGACTAAGAAACTCCAGTTAGCTTATGAGTGAATGAGCAAGGAATGATACAACTTGTTTAAAGTTAGCTTTATAAAAGGGGAGTTAAAGCACAATTGAGGGATGATGCTAAAGTCTGTTAGTTTATTTTAGAATATGGTTGTTAATGTTTATACCCTATATTTGCTCTGGAAGTTTGGGGGGAGAGGTTGGGGGGGAGGTTGGGGGGGAGATTTGGGGGGAGGTTGGGGGGAAGGTTGGGGGGAGGTTAGGGGGGAGGTTCGGGGTAGGTTGGGGGGGAGGTTGGGGGGAGGTTGGGGGGGAGGTTGGGGGGAGATTGGGGGTAGGTTGGGGGGGTAGGTTGGGGGATAGGTTGGGGGTAGGTTGGAGGGAGGTTGGGGGGGTAGGTTGGGGGTAGGTTGGGGGTAGGTTGGGGGGGTAGGCTGGGGGTAGGTTGGGGGGGTAGGTTGGGGGGTAGGTTGGGGGAGGTTGAGGGGGAGGTTGGGGGGAGGTTGGGGGTGGAGGTTGGGGGGTAGGTTGGGGGTAGGTTGGGGGTAGGTTGGGGGTAGGTTGGGGGTAGGTTGGGGGGGAGGTTGGGGGTAAGTTGGGGGGAGATTGGGGGGGAGGTTGGGGGGGAGATTGGGGGGGAGGTTGGGGGGGAGATTGGGAGTAGGTTGCGGGGGTAGGTTGTGGGGGAGGTTGTGGGGAGGTTGTGGGGGACGTTGGGGGGAGATTGTGGGAGAGATTGTGGGGGAGGTTGTGGGGAGGTTGGGGGGGAGGTTGGGGGGGAGTGGGGTTCGGGGAGGAGGTATATATTTGTAAAACTTTTTTCAAACTTTTAATTAAAAAAAAACAATTAGAAAGACTTAAGTAATTTGATCTTCAGAATCTGAATTCAGTGGTCCATAGCTGAGGAAGATAGGAATAAAGAAGGAAGAGAAATTAAATCTGTGCGAATATAATACAAGACAGAAGTGTACAGGCAATCCTCAACTTACGATTACAATTGAAGCCAAAATTTATATTGCTAAGTGATTTGTTAGGTAAGTTTTCCCCCTTTTTATGGCTTTTCTCCCTACATTCGTTCGGTGAATCATTGCTGTTCTTAAATTAATAACACATTTCTTAAATGAATCTAATTTCCTTATTGACTTTGCTTGTCATAAGGTTGTAAAAGGGGATTACGTGACTCCAGGAAACTGCAACTATCATAAATGTGACTCAGTTGTCAAGCATCGTAAATCATGGGACCACGGGGATGCTGCAACAGTCATAAGTGTGAAAAATCACCGTAAGTCACTTTTTACTTTGAATGGTCAATAACTGAACTGTTATAGGTCGAGGACTACTTGTATATCTGTATATCCTCCAACCCAGCTGAAACATTTGTTCCATCGTTCATGAGTTACATCTAAGATAACATAGTGAAATGAAGAAATTTAGCAATAATAGCAATAGCAGTTAGACTTATATACCGCTTCATAGGGCTTTCAGCCCTCTCTAAGTGGTTTACAGAGTCAGCATATTGCCCCCAACAACAATCTGGGTCCTCATTTTACCCACCTCGGAAGGATAGAAGGCTGAGTCAACCCTGAGCCGGTGAGATTTGAACAGCCGAACAGCCGAACTGCAGTCAGCTGAAGTAGCCTGCAGTGCTGCATTTAACCACTGCGCCACCTCGAATTTCATAAAGATCCAAATAGGAATGTCTTGCACTTGTCAATATGTTGGCCCAAGATCAGAACATCTGTCTACAGTATTCAAAAGGATTGGAGTTTTGATCATATCGTCATAGGCACTAATTTGACCTTTTAAAACTCCCCAATAGATACTCTTAATCTTCAATATGTCTGCCATCGGCCAGACAGTGTCGGCTAGTGACCCCCGGGGGGAGAGCCTTCTCGGTGGGAGCGCCTTCCCTCTGGAATGAGCTGCCCCTGGAGCTTCGTATACAGTGGTGGGTTTCAAAAATTGTTCGAACCTACTCTGTGTGTGTGGCCTCCTTTGTGGGAGTGGCTTGCAGCCCATGTGACTGAATGGGAGTGGCTTGCCGCCCATGGGACCGGATAGGAAGATGCCGACGACACTTGTTAGAACCACCTTAAATTACCTCACACACAGCACTGGCATGCATAAGAATAGGATGTAAACGTGTTTTTTAAAAGGCATCTTTGGTTTGCGTTAAAACAACTTCAACACACACAATGTTCTGATTGCACCACAAACGCAGTAGTCATCCTTACCTTTCACAGAGGCACTGAGTTTTATAAATATGAGCATGATAGTGTAGAGTAATCATATCCAAGGACCAGTGGTGGGGTTCAAAAAATTTTGGAGCCTCTTCTGTAGGTGTGGCCTGCTTTCCGGGTCCACTGGTGGAACCTCTTCTAACCGGTTCGGTAGATTTGATGAACCGGTTCTACCGAATAGGTGCTAACTGGTAGGAACCCACCTCTGTTCGTATAATCCCTGACCTCCGGTCCTTCCGACGTGCCCTAAAAAGTTGGCTTCTCCAGCAAGCCAGCCTGGCCTGAACAAAACAAAATAAATCATTGATTATTGTTAATTTTAATCGCATTTTTTAAAAATGTTATTGTTAATCCTAATTGGGTTTGTTTTGAATATTCTATCTAATTTTTTTAAAGTTTTGTAATATGTGTTTTTTTAATGTTGTATGCCGCCCTGAGTCCTTGGGAGAAGGGCGGCATATAAATCCAATAAATCAAACCAAACCAAACCAATATATACTTTAAGAATGTAATACACATAAAGTGTTGCTTTACAACCTACTCAGCTACTAAGCTTTGTATTTTCAGTAAGACTTTCTGGCTTCGTGTTTTCAAGTTATCTTGACCACCTCTCTAGAAACTGCTACAGGACATGAATCAAGCATGGTCTTGAAAAGTAACCGGCTAATAGTGGTTGCCTTTCACAACAGTTAGAAATATTTTTTAATAGCAACAAATTTATTTATAGCTCTGAGCGAAGCCTTGGATAATAGCGTCTTGGAGTATGAGTCTACTTTGGGTTTACCAAAGACGCTGACTGGTGGAAATATGCACATCTGGAGGACTTCATATTTCATCCTAGCCAAGCCATCTCTTCAGTGGACACACACACACACACACAAAGGGAACATGTTGTCCTGAGAATTTTCTCTTCAAAGAAAGAGAAATCTAATAGGCGATTCATTCACAGAAGTCTCTCTCAAAGGTGTGACTCATTCTCTTACAACCTCTTCAGCCTCTTACTGAACTATTTAGTAGCCTTCTCATACATAGTCTAACTGCATGCCAGCTCACAAATTGGCTTGCTTTTTATAATTTTTAAAAGTTCAATTAACATTATGAAATTAATGTAACTCTAAATGTGTCATTCAAGTCCAACATTACCTTACGTGCAGCTGAATATTAAATTTTATCAGACGTAATATCTAATGAAATAAAAAGGAACATTAGCATTTCTTAGAATGGCTAAAAATAATGTTTTGGATTCAAAATGTTCTACAGGGGCCCGATGCTTTTTATTTACTTATCATTATTCCATGCTATGTACATTTATTCAATGGTGGTTTTAAAAGTTTAATGACCCTCTGTCACCCCTTATTTGTGGGATGTCCTGAATGCTTTACATTGAAACACATAAATGGATAAAACCTCAAAGATTCCCACAGTTTAAATATTAGTATAGCTACTTAAAATGCTTGGAAATATGCCAGAGCAAGAAATCATTATTCTCCCTGCCACCACCCACCTTAAATAAGTCAGTTGTTTTCAGAGAATTCTTAGCACTTTTGATATTAATGGCTTTATGTGAGAACAGAAAACATATTTAAATTCTAAAATGTCTATGTGACTCATTAATTTCAAAAGAAAACGTGTGTTCACTCATGAAACATGGATCGGGAGGTCAGAGCCCAGCTGCCAACCTCCACAGTCAGGTTATATTTACTCTAAAGGTCACAGAGAAATACGGGGCACTGTCTCCAGTTGTACTTAAAGCATTAAAAGCTATCTCTGATTGCAATGGGAAGAGACTTTTTATTTAGGAATTCTACCTCCCACTTGCAGGGCCTGCAGATCTGGTAAATTTAGGAGACAAATAGAGGCTGCAGGTAAACAGTCGGCACCAATCAATCTCCTGAATCGTGCTGTCAAATACCTTCCATTGGATGAGAGTCTGCGATGGATACAATCAAGAATGCAGACTGGCTGGATTTCACAGATAGAAGCAATTGATATATATGGTCAGTTCAGAATGTGTGCTGTGGTCTTCTCTGAATTCTCAGAGACCAAAGCGGAAAGAGACAAATCAGACAATCTACCGAAAGAGCCAAGATGTCATCTTATATCTACAGCAGAATCAGGACACCCGGAGTAGATGAGACCCCAATCAGTTATTTGGATTCAGATTTTGAATTTGATTTTGGCAGACACATAGCTGTGTCCAACAAAGGCAATCTGCATATTTCCTTGGAGCAGACAGCGAAGTCTCTAATAAAGGCATGCAAAAATGTGGTGTCATATATGAGCAGGGTTTTTACAGACAGATGTTTCTGCTCTGCCTCTCTTCTGCTAGCAGACCACCAACTGTTCAAGTTACAAGGCAAGTTATGTTCCCTGTGAACCTCTAAATCTGAATTGACTTAGTAATTGGTATAATTACACAATTCCTGACTAATACAATACCAGTCGGTTTAGGTCACGGCAATAGAATGTTTCAGACATGTATTTGGCTTTCGGTTTTAGCAGAGCTGAGGTGGTGCAGTGGTTAGGGTGCAGGCTACTTCAGCTGACTGCTATCTGCAGTTCGGCGGTTCAAATCTCACCGGCTCAAGGTTGACTCAGCCTTCCATCCTTCCGAGGTGGGTGAAATGAGGACCCAGGCTGTGGGGGCGATATGCTGACTCTGTAAAACCGCTTAGAGAGGGCTGAAAGCCCTATGAAGCGGTATATAAGTCGAACTGCTATTGCTATTGCTAAAACTGACACCGGATGATATGACAGGTGAATGAAGGTTCTCGTGTTCTCCACACTCAAACACTTTGTTTAGTGTAGTTCATTTGCTCATTCATTTCAAATATGAAATTAGTTCATACTTGCTCTCAGAACCCTAGGAGGTTCAAACCTCAATTGCTTGTGGCTGATTGAAGAAGTTTCTCAGAAATATGATTTTCTCCCCTCCCATTTCCATAAACGTTATCAGAAGCTGAGCAGGATCAAGAGATCTACTGCCCACCAGCGCTGCTCCCTTCTGATTCTGTTGGTCAGACATTATTGCTGCTCCCTTATGGACGTGACTGGCCTGGGATTCTTTCAGTTCGGGACTGACATGGGTAATTCCATCGTCATTAGAAACCGAAAAGGAAATACTCTACATGAAGGCAATATGGCAGGAAGCAACAAAACATTTTATGGCTTGATTACAGCACTTCCTTTTCTGTAGCCAAAAATCCCCTATGCATATAGATTTCAGAAAGCTCCCCGGAGAATATATGTGGTCCAAAAGGATAGGATTTGATTCTACTTATGCTTTGACTGACTGTGAAAGCACAAGGGCTTTCACAGTCTAATGTCTTGGATGTCTCCTCCTTATGTAATCTCTCCTGCTTCCAATTTTTGTCTTTTGTGAGTCAGATGGCACGGAGATTTATTTTCCGAGTCTCCTGTCTTGCTTTCCCAGAGTATTGTTTGCTTGTATATTTGTGCACAGCGCTGTGCCTGTTTCGATTACTAAATAACTCTGTGGGGGAGGCATGTAAGAGACTTTACTTTGCAGATGGGTTTGAATCACTCAGTTGCGCAATCTGTCATTAAGAGTTTAGCTTTAATTTCAAACCACCAAACATTCCATGCCAAGCAGCAGCTACAGATATGGGAAGAGCTCCCAGCAATTACTACTCTACTCTTGTAGGAAATCGGGTGGTTTTAATTTTTGTGGGAAGTGGCTGATGAAGTACACCAGTTCTGAGTTTGAGAGATGGCCTACAGAGTTGTTGTTTTTTTTAAAGATCAAGGATTAATTTTTACTATTATGATTTCAAGGTAGCAGAAACCAGCATTGATCCTCTTGCGCAGAGCAAGTAACTCAAGTGTAGAGTTGGTTAGCTTATGCTTTAACTGTGATTCTGCTTTGATTCTGGAAAAAAAACACAGCTAAAGAACTGCAAATGCTTTGTGCTTTGCCAGTTGCCTTACATCTCTGACTCTTTGGCTGAGCATGTTATGTGTTGATGTGTTGTAATTACTGTAACGGATGATTGCGTCTGTTATCTTTATTGTCTTATGGAGGCATTCCATTTCTGATCTCGCAGTAGAAATCAAATGTTTCCTGGTAGTCACCATATGGCTATTAGATGTGAAAGAGTGGATTTGGTTACTTGACTAGAATCAGGGATGGGTTCCTGCCAGTTCTAACCTCTTCTATAGAAGAGGTTCCACAAATCTACAGTGCCGTTTAGAACCGGTTCCAGCTCCCCACCCATCTGCACATCATCAAGATGAAGAGCGAGAGGAGGAATTCTGGGAGTTGAAGTCCACAAGTCTTAAAGCTGTCAAGTTTGAACACCCCTGGGGTTTTTTTTAAAGGGTTATGGTTGCAAGGGTCTTGTAACTTGACAGCTTTAAGACTTGCGGGCTTCAAATGCCAGAGTTCCTGAGCCAACATGACTTGAGGAGGAATTCTGGGAGTTGAAGTCCACAAGTCTTAAAGCTGTCAAGTTTGAAACACCTCTGGAGGGTTTTTTCTAAAGGGTTAGGGGTGCAAGGGTCTTATAACTTAAGACTTGCGGGCTTCAAATGCCAGAGTTTCTGAGCCAACATTTTGGTTGCTAAGCAAGAGTGTTGTTAAGTGAGTTTCACCACATTTTACAAGTTGGCCACGCCCACCCAGTCACATGGCTGGCAAGCCACTCCCACCATCACATGGCCGGAAGCCACTCACACAATGCAGGTCACACCTACAGAAGAGGTTCTAAGAAATTTGGAAACCCACCACTGACTAGAATGTTCTGACTCTGCTTTTGCCTGCTATCAATATAGATATTTGTAAATAAGCTAATATATTATAGAACACTTTAAATCACAATGTCTGAAATCTAAAAGAAGAGTCAATCCTTATAATTTGGCCTAGTGGTTATGACATCAAGCTAGAAACCAGGAGATGGTGAGTTCGATTCCCACTTTAGGCATGAAAACCAGCTGGGTGACTTTGGGCCAGTCAACCCAATCTACCTCACGAAGGTTGTTGTGGGGAAAAATGAGAGGGGGGAAAGGAACATTAGGTATGTTTGCCGCCTTGAGTTATTTATAAAAACAATAAAAGTGAGATAGAATTAAATAAATAAATACTGCACAGTTGAAATCCGTTTCGGGAAGCGGAATGAGTATTAATTTACTTTTGGTTTCAGTATTTAGATGAGAGTACATTTCATTCAAAAATATCCCCATTTTTTTTCCTCCAGCTAAATCCTTGAGAAAATTGTTCACAATGAGCTCTTCTGATATTTAAACATCAGGAATCATTTAGAAGTTTGTCTGCCCACTCAAATGATTATGTAATTTTTTTCTTGTGACTGGTGAACTGATTCTTCTGCTATGTAGCCAGGGGTTTTTAACTTAGATCCACCACTCCCAGGACTATCCTTTCAAACTTCCTTCGGATTCTTAAAAAGGAAATACATTTTCATCCTAATAAGGCGCGTGTTTGTCTAAAGAAAACAGTGATGTTGTTAGTGTAAACATAGGGCTGAAGTATTTTAAATAGACTAGATATTTAGCACTGCTAACAGCGTAACTGAACTTGGGGGAATTAAATATTCATATAATGAATGAATGTATGTTTGAATGTTTAATAAATTTATAGGCCGCCCAATCCCGGAGGACTCCGGGCGGCTTACAACAATACAATTAAAATAGAAGTTAAAAACACAAAAACATAGTTAAAAAGACCACAACATACACCCAGTCTAATCGGGGCTGGAACTCAAACATGAGTTCAACAGCCTGGGGCCTGCCGGAATAGCCAGGTCTTAAAAGCCTTACGGAAGGCCATGAGAGTGGCTAGGGTCCGGATCTCTGGGGGCAGTTTATTCCAGAGGGTTGGAGCGGCAACAGAGAAGGCCCTCCCCTGGGTAGTTGCCAGCCGACATTGTCTGGCTGACGGCACCCGGAGAAGGCCCTCCCTGTGCAATCTTATCGGTCGTTGGGAAGTATGTGGCAGAAGACGGTCCCGCAGATATCAGGGTCCTAGGCCATGTAGGGCTTTAAAGGTGATAACCAGCACCTTGAATTGCATCCGGAGACCAATGGGAAGCCAGTGCAGCTCGCGGAGGATAGGTGTGATGTGGGTGTACCTTGGTACACCCAATATCGCTCGCACGGCTGCATTCTGGACTAATTGTAGTCTCCGAACACTTTTCAGGGGCAGCCCCATGTAGAGCGAAGAAGGCAGCTCAGATAAACTTTTCATAATTAGAACCTTCATTCTGAGGAAGGCTCTAGAGTATTTCTCTGGACTGTTACTCATCTAAATTTAGAAAAAGAAAGGTGGTTGCATTGAAGTCAGTTATATAACACTATAGCCAGAGGTTTAAACTATATAAACCATGCTATTCAGTTTGGATTAAGGATATTCTGGAACAGCTTCTTCCTCAGCCTTGAGAAGATGAGAGGGTAATATAATTCTACCGTGAATATATCAACGGCCAAGCATGCTTTTGGTATTACCTTATTACAGGTCTCATGATAACACCACTTGGTGTATGGAAAGTTAATAAGGTAGGAAGAAGTTGAATATGCAACTTCCCTCTTCCCCACCACCCCCAGTGATCTATCTCAGTCCACCGATACCTGATCTCCAAGGTTTCAAACAGACATTTTTCACAATATGCCAACCACAGGGATTCAAATGTCTGGCATACATATTGTCAGGCCTGCATTTATATTCCTTTTAGAATTTTGGCCTGCCACGCTTTCTCTTATTTCATTATGCTGTTTCATTAGTATAGTTGATAGGAGGGGGGAATAGACAGGAGTAGGATTGTGGAATGTATTGTTATCATTCTTTACTAGAAGCCAAGGTCATCTTTTGTCTCCGTACTTTCACACCTGACCAGAAGCAGCTGGGTGTGGATGCCAGCGTGGAAGAAGAAGATTGGACCATGTGATGGATTGTGGGTTTGGGGACAAGATCATGAACTTTTAACTGATTGGGATTCTAATGTCATTTCCAGTATTGGGATTCCATAGCATAATGCCAACATGTCTGTCTTATTAAATTGGAACTTTAAGGATAGCTCTGCCTTGGACTCTGATTTAATTCTGCATGATATTTGGAACGCTGACACATATACTATTCCACGTGGTTCCCATAAGTCTAGGAACATGCAAAGGGATATATGAGATGCTTTAAAAATGATCTACAACCAACTTGCTTGCTTTGACAAAAACACAGTAGGGAATTTAAAATATCATCTAAGAGCCAGAACTGTTAATACAGGTAGCCATTGACTTAACAATCATAATTAATCAAATCTGATTAAAATAATTCCCTCAACACTGTCAAACTATTCGCTAAAGCTGCATTACTATTAGTCTTCTCGTCTTGTAACTTTGTTGCTTGTATCCTTATGATTTATATTGATATTGATTGTTTCCTGATTGCTTATTTGTACCCTATGACTACCATTAAGTGTTACGATTCTTGAGGAATGTATCTTGTTTTTTTATGGACACTGAGAGCATATGCACCAGAGGCGGGTTGCTAATTTTTTTACTACCGGTTCGGGCGCGCTCCCATGCAAGCTCCTGTGCACGCTCCCGCGCATGCATCCAGGCAGGTGGGCGGAGCCTCCCACCGCCAGGCTGAACCGGCAGCAACTCACCTCTGATATGCACCAAAGACAAATTCCATGTCCAATCACACTTGGCCAATAAAGAATTCTATTCTATTCTATTCTATTCTATTCTATTCTATTCTGATTTTCCAAACATTTTTGAAGTGGGTGTTTAGTGAATGGGTTCCCCAACAAATGCGTGCTCAACAAAAGCGCGCCCGACGAAACCGCGGTGACAAAACTGCGAGTTCTAAAGCGCGTCGACGAATGAGCGCAGAAGCGCGCTGACAACAGCGCGTCGACAGACGCGCGCTCTAAACCTAACCCTAAACCTAATCCTGAACCTAACCCTAAATCTAACCCTGAACCTAACCCTAAACCTAACCCTAAAACTAACCCTAAAACTAACCCTGAACCTAACCCTTATCTTAACTTAAATCACGCTTCTGTCAACGCACTGTTGTCGGCGTGCTGTTGCGGGCGCGTTGATGACGTCGCGGTTTTCACGGCGCGGTTTCGTCGGGCGCGCTTTTGTTGAGCGCGCATTTGTCGGGTCACGTAGTGAATGCAGTGAGCATTAAGCAAACACAGTGGTTAAGAAAATCTGATTTATCCAGTGGGAATTTTTTGCTGGAAACTGGACAAACAGTGGAAAAAAAAATGTCCAAAAATGTCGTTCCTGTGACTATGGGACACTGTAAACAAGTGTAAAGGTAAACAGATTGCCAAGCCCGCAAAATGCAATCACCTGATTTGGGGAGAGTTTTGCAGCTGTAGGAACTTTGAAATCAGGTTGTTAGGGGGTAGGGGAGCTGCAACAACTTTGAACAGTCACTAGTGATTGGTTGTAAGTCAAGGACTGCCTGCAGTTGCACTTGGGAAACCCAGGTTCAAGTCCATCCTGTGGCATGAAGGCTGTGGACTGGTTACTCTCTCTTGACCAAATCCCACCTCAGAGGAATATGGATGTGAGAACAAAATGAAGAGAGGCCAGCTGAAAGCTGTCTTTATTTCCTGGGCAAAGATGGAATACAACTTAGGTATTAATCACATCCTCTAAGTCTGTTTAAGGTCCTGGAACTTTAAGGCACAGCATTGCTGTTGTGAATAAAGAAAAGGGTGATTAACATGGGATTGGAGCTAGCACAAAGTACTCTGTTCAGCTCTTCTAATGGTTGAGAGCAGAATCATAAAAGGGAAAACCATTGAGTTTTTGATGAGTCTTAAAAGTCTGGATAGCTAACTACTAATGAGGTGCTTGCTCATGTCCACCATCTGTCCTTGAATTCTAGCCATAAATTCTCTGTGCACTAACCACTCATTAAGGCTGACAAGTCTGTGGTTTTCATATTTTCTGGATTCCTTGCTTGGCTCCTCTGCTGTCAGTATTACCCCAGGCCAGGATCTCAGGGCAATGGGTTAATTTAGTTGGCTACGTGTTTATTGCCCACATTGAAAGTTCACACATAGCCTTTTTGTAGTAACCACAGTACAAGGAAAGAAGGCAGCATATGACCTATTCAGTCCACAATTTGGAAAATATGCACTCAGATCTTAACAGAGGCTGGGGCTTCCCATGAACCACCAATATAGAATAACCCTCTTTGTAGCTAAGATGAATCGGCTGTCTAGCAGAAGCAAATAGTAAGCATCAAATAATACAGTGGATCCAGTGGTGGGTTTCAAAAATTGTTGGAACCTACTATGTGGGTGTGGCCTCCTTTGTGGGAGTGGCTTGCCGCCCATGTGACCGGATGGGAGTGGCTTGCCGTCCATATGACCGGATATGAAATTATGAATTAGTACTTTGGTCGGTCCAAGTAGCTATTCAGAAACTCTGGCATTGAAGCATGCAACTCTTAAAGCTGTCAAGTTACAAGATCCTTGCACCCCTAACCCTTTAGGAAAAAAAACAAAACTAGGGGTGTTCAAACTTGACAGCTTTAAGACTTGTGGACTTCAACTCCCAGAATTCCTCCTCCAGTCACGTTGGCTCAGGAACTCTGGCATTGAAGCATGCAAGTCTTAAAGCTGTCAAGTTACAAGATCCTTGCACCTCTAACCCTTTAGCAGTGGTGGGTTTCAAAAAATTTTGGAACCTCTTCTGTAGGTGTGGCCTGCTTTCCAGGTCCACTGGTGGAACCTCTTCTAACCGGTCCGGTAGATTTGACGAACCGGTTCTACCGAATAGGTGCGAACTGGTAGGAACCCACCTCTGAGTGGATCCGGCTAAGCCAGTGATGGCTAACCTTTTCAGCATGGAGTGCTGAGAGCACGTCCGTACACCCATAATGCAATGTGCGCATGATGCCCCTCGTGACCACTGCGCATGCACGCATGACTCCATGGGCCCCATTCCCTCATGCCTGTGCGACCCCCTGCATGTGTGCATGACCCCTTGCATGCAGCCCCCGAATGAGTGCACAACCCTGTGCATGCGTCCCGCCAGCTGCACATGTGCATGCACCTCCCACATGAACCCCACCCTCATGCATGTTCAGCAGAGACCCAAAAAACTAGCTGGCTGGTTGGAGGCATGCGTGCATGCACAGCAGAGCTGAGCTGGGCTCTGTGTACCACCTATGGCACAGATGCCATAGGTTTGCCATCACAGGGCTAAGCTGTTAAGAAGAGGATGTTTACTTTTCTCATGTTATACATGCTGGAAGTGGCCACGTATTTTGCACATATTCTATTGAATTTATCTTTTAATCTTATACATCATAGCAATAGCAATAGCAGTTAGACTTATATACCGCTTCATAGGGATTTCAGCCCTCTCTAAGCGGTTTACAGAGTCAGAGTTACTGGGTCCTCATTTCACCCACCTCGGAAGGATGGAAGGCTGAGTCAACCTTGAGCCGGTGAGATTAGAACCGCTGAACTGCAGATAACAGTCAGCTGAAGTGGCCTGCAGTACTGCACCCTAACCACTGCGCCATCTCAGCTCTTATATGCAGATCCAATTCTTCCTACAAGCAAATGTTTGGCTTGGCCCCAATGAAAGATCGTATTCAAAGAATTAGCCTAGTGAAATATCTGAAAATTCACAAATATTTTGCATTATCACCTTATTGGAAGATGTTGAATCTGTTTTATGCAGACAAGAATGGACTTTGAAACAGATGCTGGATTATGAAGTTGATTTGCTATGATATTTTCTTTCATTCTCAAAACATGTTTTTCTGATTTCTATAGTAGCAGTAATAGTAACATTTAGTCTGAAATATTTATTTTTATTTCTGTTTACTGCACCGGGAATTCCTTGTTTAGCCCCTTTCAAGCACATCCAAACAGTTTTTATTTCCATCAAGATGCATTTTCTTACATCTTGATCAGTTATTGCTCTCCTTAACTTTGTCCGTTTAAAAAAAAGATCCACTCTGAATATTAGCAGTTTATTAGCATAATAATAAAATAATATCAGAGGAGGCTAAAGTTGTATCCTAGAAACCAAACAGTGGCTAGAAGTATACATTACTTTTATTGCCCCCTTTCAGAAATATACAATAGGTGAAAGGAAGAAGAGATAGCCAGCTAGTCTCATTTCAAAGTCCTGTGGATACAACCTGAAAAGTAAGTCCCTGCTTACTTTTATTACTTCTCTTCATCGTGCCCCAATTGTTTTTAATCTAAGAAGGAATTTTCCACTTCTTTACCAGTTCCGTAAACCACCAATTTCTCCAATAAAAATCAGAGGAACCGCTCAAGTGCCTGTAATTACAACAGATATTCTTGAATGCCATCCATATCCCTTTTTGTTTATAAGATTCTAAATTCCTGAAATTAAATTTTTCCAGAAGCGATGGAGTGCACTGGCAGATGGGGCATCTAGTCTTCCCAAAGATGACTGCTCTATTAGGTGCAAGAGTTATTCTACATATTGGTGGTTTATGGAAAGCCCCAGCTCTGTTAAGATCTGAGTGCATATTTTCCAAATTGTGGGCTGAATAGCTCATATGTTGGCTTCGTTTCTTGTACTGTGGTTACTACAAAAAGCCTACGTGTGAATGTGGGTAATAAACCAGTGGTGGGTTTCAAAAATTGTTGGAACCTACTCTGTGGGTGTGGCCTCCTTTGTGGGAGGGGCTTGCCACCCATGTGACCAGATGGGAGTCGGTTGCTGCCCATGTTACCGGATATGAAATTATGAATTAGTACAGGTCGGTCCAAGTAGCTATTCAGAAGTTAGTGGTTAGAAGCAATCGTAAAGCAAGATATGGAATTAAATATTTTGTTGGCTATTTGAAAGGGAGTATAATATATATTTAATTTTACACATGTTAGCAGCTGCTGGAATTGTGTTTGCACAACAGTGGAAAAACAGAGATATGTAAATGAATAAATATTACAATGTGCAGGAATAAATGAATTGACAATTAAAATCAAGAAGGCTTTGAATACTTTTTCACGTGGGATTGGTTTTAGCAATTGCCAACTAACAGAAACAGAAATTAGAAATCCAAAAGTATGAAAGAAAACACCAATTACGTAAGGAAAGGTCCCTAAAATGTATAAGGAAATATTACTAGATCAGTATTAATGCGTAGATAACTGTGGGACATTACACACCCACCAGTGGTGGGTTTCAAAAAATTTTGGAACCTCTTCTGTAGGTGTGACCTGCTTTCCAGGTCCACTGGTGGAACCTCTTCTAACCGGTTCGGTAGATTTGACGAACCGGTTCTACCGAATAGGTGTGAACTGGTAGGAACCCACCTCTAGTAATAAATGTATTGTAGTCAACTAAATTTACTCATGCCCTGAGATCCTGGTGCATGTTAATATCCTTAGAGGTAGATATAATAATAGTATGCCAGCCCTTCAGAGAGTATGGCCATGTGAATTAAGGACGAAGAGTTGATGTAACATATGATTATGAAACGTAGGTTTTACACTGACGCATGTGTAACCAGGGGTGGGTTGCTGGGGGTTCACACAGGTTTGGGCAATCCTCTAGCTAGGATTCTGCCCAGTTCAGCGAACCCCTAAATGCCAACCCTGCTGACCATGTCCACCACACCCCTCACGCCCCTCCCCTCCCAGGAGTCTCCACGCGGCTCTCTCATCAGAGAAGGCAGGGCCCGCGCGGAGCTCAGGGAGAAGGAAAATGGGCTTGCCAGAGATCCCGGAAGTGTGGAAACGGGCCTTTTTCTGGTTTCCAGAGGGCCTCCGGAGCCCAGGGAAAGCAGTTTTTGCCCTCCCAGAGGCTCAAGGAAAGCATCTGGAGCCTGGGGAGGGCAAAAAACACCACCACCACCACCCCGCTGTGGTGCAGGAGGGCAACTAGGCCATTCCCACTATGGCCACGCCCACTCAGCAACAGGGCAGCGAACCCGTTGCTGCAATTTTTGAAGCCCACCCCTGCATGTAACTACTACTTTAAGAAAATACCTACCTAACCAGACAAATGTTACATTTAGTATTTTTTTTTTGGTAAATAAAAATTCAGAAAGTGCATCGCGCATTTCAAAGTTATCTGGAGAAAAATGTGCATTACTTCTTCCAGGAAAGAAGTTAATTAGCAGTCCTTTTTAATCAGTTTGCCATGTAATTTTAACTTGATTATTACCTTTTACTCTTGAGGTTATATTCAGTCAGGACTCCTACAGGTTTTATAGGCAAGCCGTTTTAACTCTAATTAAAAGTGATCTTAAATAAAGAGATGGGGGGAAAGGCAACTCCCACGGTTGGTTTGGAACCGACGGAAAGATAAACACAAAAGTAGAATGTAATAATTGTGTTGAAACTGCATGATAAAGTGATTGCGAAAGGGGAGGTTGGGTTGGGCGACTCCAAATGAATACTCTTTATATATAAGCTACCAACAGCAATTTGGTACTAGAATTGTGTTACAATCAACGTTACTGTCATGATAAAAATTTTAGAATAGGAAATTTGAATTTCAATTAGTCAGAATAATTTGAAGCAAAAGCATTAGGGTATGTCGGAGGTGGGCTACTGCTGGTTGGACCGGTTCGGGTGAACCACTAGTTCCGACAATCAGTTCTGTTCCCCACCCCAACCCCAGCCCGATCCTGTCCTATATTTCCTTCTTTCTGGCTCAGCTGATTCACGCGGCACTGCTGAATTCCGCGCCTCTGTTGTTCTACTTACCGGAGCTGCCTTAGAAGGTAAGCAGCTGAGCTTCAAATTGCTGTATTTTGAATGCTGTGCTCAAGCGTGTTAGACGCACGAGTGCCCGATCACTGAACCAGTATTTGAACTGGTTGCAGCCCACCCCTGGTCCAGAGAAGAAAAGAGCAGACCACCCACCAACTGTTCAAGTTACAAGGCAAGTTATGTTCCCTGTGAACCTCTAAATCTGAATCGCCTTAGTAATTGGTATAATTACACAATTCCTGACTAATACAATATCAGTCGGTTTAGGTCACGGCAATAGAATGTTTCAGACATGTATTTGGCTTTCAGTTTTAGCAGAGCCGAGGTGGCGCAGTGGTTAGGGTGCAGTACTGCAGGCCACTTCAGCTGACTGTTATCTGCAGTTCAGCGGTTCTAATCTCACCGGCTCAAGGTTGACTCAGCCTTCCATCCTTCCGAGGTGGGTGAAATGAGGACCCAGACTGTGGGGGTGATATGCTGACTCTGTAAACCGCTTAGAGAGGGCTGAAAGCCCTATGAAGCGGTATATAAGTCTAACTGCTATTGCTATTGCTAGTTGGTTAAGAATTTCAATTGGCAGGGTCTAGGAAGAGGGCCTTCCCTGCTATCACTCCTGTTCTATGAAATAACTTGCCCTTGGAGGCAAGGCAAGACCCACTCTCCTGGCCTTCTGGAAGAGCATTAAGACTGGGCTCTGCCAACTGGCATGGGAGATTCAAGAGTGCCATGCAATCCTTGGGGTGCTTGGTGGGCTGAAAACACTTCCTCTGCCTTTTAATTTTGCAATTGTTCATTTTAACTTTGTTTTAACCTGATTTTTAACTTTAGCTTTCATATCATTTTACTGTTATCTGTAAACCACCCAGAGGTACACAGATGTTATAGGAGTTTGAAGAACAAATATAATACATGTAGTCCTTGACTTACAACAGTTCATTTAGTTACAACGGTACTGAAAAAAGTGACATAACCATTTTTCAGTTCCCACCTTGGCCGCATCCCCACGATCATGTGATCAAAATTCAGATGATTGGCCACTGGTTCATACTTATGACTGTTGCAGTGTCCCAGGGAGGCATGGGGTCACCTTTTGCAACCTCCAAACAAGCAATGGGGGAAACCCAGATTCATTTAACAACCTTGTTACCAACTTACCAAGTTCAGTGATTCACTTAACAACTGTCACAAGCAGGGCCGGATTTAGATGAAAAGAGGCCCTAGGCTATTCCACTTAAGAGGCCCTTTCACCTGCCATTTTTAAGTTTGTAAATTACATGAGAGACAATAAAATGCATCATTACTGTGATATATATCAATATATATCAATATATATAGCTGGCCTCCCGACGGAGGGCGGCTCTGCTCTGCGGCAAAGGCAGCGAGGCCAGCCGCCTCCCCTGCTGCGCTCAGCTGCCCGGCTCGGCCCCCTCACCCTCACCTGCCTAGCCGCTGGTGGGCTCCGCGTCGACGGGGCGGCTACTGGGAGCGGCCGCGCCTCTCGCCCGACCGCCAGTGCCGGGAACGTGGGCGGGCTCCCCAACTGCCGCGGCGCTGGAACGATCTTAACCAATACATTTTTATGTTTGTTTATTAGTCATATGCGTAGAATTTCTCCTTATTTTCGGTTCAGTGTTTTAGTGTTCACTGTTTTTAGAATAGTGTAATTTTAATTTTGCTAACAATTTGAATGTAGGCCCCTCTTGATCTTGAGGCCCTAGGCTGAAGCGTAGTTAGCCTATAGGAAAATCCGGCCCTGGTCACAAGCAAGCTTGTAAAAGCGAGCAAAACTCACTTAACCAATCTTTCATTTAATAACAGAAATGTTGGGCTCAATTGTGGCTGTAGGTACACAATCCATTTCCAAACATAAATTAAGATTACGGTAAGTGCTACTTAAAAAAAACAAAGGGTTAATTTTTCAGCCTTTGCTAGACCTCCCTGAAATTTCTCCCTTCATTGGAAAGAAACACTAATTTCTGGTGAGAAATCTTTACTAGCGTTGTAACAAAGACTGGGATTTTTACACAGTACCCCATCCCTGTCTAGATTTTGTAGGCTTTCTCTTTACGTGCACATCATTCGCGGGTAACTATTTAAATAAAGACACACTAAACATCGAATGTAGGATTTTGCATGTTTAAGTTTCAAAAGTTTTATTTTCTTTTAAAGCAAACATTTCATCATTCCTCAATCAGTGAGACATCGGAGTACAATTTTTTGTGTGTGTCAAAATAGTTCTAGTTTACCACCAAATTCTTGTCTAGCCTAATGTATACCCCTCCCTCCCTCCACCCTCCCCCCCAACCCCCCTCCTCCTCCCCCCCCCCCCGACTTCCCAGAACCCGTACACAGTATGGATTTTTAACAAACACAGTCTAAAATCTATTGAAAAAAAAGAAATAAAGAAATTAATGACATTCTACATTGACCTTAGCTTCTTCTTGCTGAGCTAACTTTAAACAATTTAAATCATTTCTGATCTTAAGCATAGGCTAACTGGAATTTCTTGGTCCCGTATTTATTTTGTATATAGTCAACCCATTTTTTCCAGTCTCGTTTATATCTCTCATTTGAGTGATCTTTAAGATATGCCGATATTTTAGCCATCTCGGCTAAGTTTGTAACTTTCAATGGATTTTGCATGTTCAATTCAAGCCTCTTCGGTCTTGCTGTGAATAAATGAGCTACAGAATATCATGCTGCCTATTCAGCACGTTCAAGTTTTACTTCTTCAAATACGATCGGCATTGAGGGTTTATTTAAAAGGGGAGAGTGAAGGGGTGAGAAAGTTTTGATATTACGCAACTGGAGATGAATCAGTAGCCATTTCACCTCTTCACTCCCAACCCCTTCCTTTGTTTCCCTTGCATCATTATTTCTTTTTTCTTTTGACAGAAAGCTCCAAAAGACCTCACCAGAGGAAGAATGCAATTCAAAGAATATAAAAGAAGCTGAGAAGACCACCATTCATCATATGCCCTCTTTCCTGTTTCTTTTCTTTTCTTTTAAATTTACGTTGTTTGGAAGACTAAACAGTTCGACTTTAGTGAGTCAAAAACTGGCAGCCCAGTTTTCCTAAGTGCATGTATAAACACACACACACACACACACACACACAGAGAGAGAGAGAGAGAGAGAGAGAGAGAGAGAGAGTGTCTCCCCCACCCTCCATGCAACAGGATCCACCCTATATATAAACAAAGGCAGTGCCATCAAAATGAAAAGTTGCAAGCTGATATGTTTACAAAAGCAGAGGGAAATGCCAACTCTATGCTACACCTCCGGAATGGGCTTCAAAAATTTCAGCAACGGGTTCCCTCCTCGGTTGCTGTGTGGGCCTGGCCATGATGGGTGTGGCCTAGTTGGCTCCTGCACCATGGCGGGGGGGGCGTTTTCACCTTCCCCACGCTCCAGAGGCTTTCCTTGAGTCTCTGGGAGGGCGAAAATTTCCTCCCCGGGGCTCCAGAGGCCTTCTGGGTGGCCAATTTTTTCCCTCCCCAAGCCTTCATGCGGGCCATGCACTGACTTCACATCAAAAAAAGGGCCACGTGACGTGGACACTCCTGGGAGGGGTGGGGTGAGGTGGCAGGGGTGGGGTGAGGCATGTGGTGTCAGCCAGGGATGGGATTTGGAGATTCTCCGAACTGACCATTGTTGTCATATAACTCCTTCTGTAGGTGTGGCGGTCACCCATGGCCCAGTGCATAACAGGGCATGCGCAGCCACGCTGAACCACACAGGAAAAAACAAACTCCTAAAGAACACAACATCCTGATAGTACTCCATAACATCCTGATAGTTCGCTCTAGATGTGCCTTACCCAACGACGCCCAGGATTTGACCCTATATAGACAGAACTTCCCTGAGCAGTAGATTAGCAATTGTAGTTTGACAGGCTGTCTTAAATCACATGCTGATTGCTCCTCCTGCCTTTGTCCTATCTCAATAAAAGGGGCTTCCAGATCCCAATCTTGGTCGCTCCATCCCGAGAAAGCTCGTGTCCGTGTCTTTTCTCAACATTGGCCTCATGGACGAACCACGGGTATATCACAGACCATAGCATTAGCTACGGGTTCTCCCAAACCTAGACGAACCTATAGCAACCCACCCCTGCTACTGCCCAATTTCACCCACTCTAGTATAGGTCTTCGTCCTGGCACTGATCATCTGGCCAGCTTTAAGAAGTCCATGTGCTGAGCTGTCTCTGCTTCTTTGCAGAAGCACTACACCCTGCTAGCCTACAATGAAGCAAGAAAAGCCAATTCAAACGTAGTGGAATATATTTCCAAATTAGTGTGTTTTGTGGGATAGTTCTTCATGAGGAAACCACCTCAGGTGGCAGATGCTAGAAATCTAGATGCTAAACCTGAAGGAATTGGGGCAGAACCATGTGTGATAAGGAGAAAAGTCCTAAATTTGGAATGGCAAAGCTAGGCTACCAGGTCTAAAGCTGCTTAATCCAGGATAATTACAAAATAAAAGTAAAACACTAGAGGAAAAACTTTCAATGATTGTACAGATTTCTGTTGCCCCCGATGAAGAAAATGGCTGGATAAGGCAGAGAAATTGGATAGTTTTATTAGTCTGAAATTAAAGGCTCATTCCTGAACTCTTGAAACCACCAAGCTTTAATTATGGGTTATCTACCAAAATGACTGTACACTGACAAGAAAATATTTACTTTTGAGGAAATAAATACTCTCAAAGATATTTTTTTTTTCAGATAGGCATGCCTTTCCCAGCCATTAATTAGGTTTGCATTCTCTGTGGCCTACACTCCTTAGAACCGAGTGTGCTCAGGGTAGTAATTTCAGATTAGAGGATGATTTCTTTCATCTGAAGAAAGATGGATCTGAAGAATTCTCTCCTAGAGGAGTTGAAACTTGCTGCATCTTGGGCTTTTGGAAATGTTTATGTCCAAGATCTAGAGAGCTTTTTTGGAGGTGATTTGGGAACGGGATGGCAGGGGGGGAAAGACCAGGGGAACACTAGATCCTGTAGTAACACTGTTGTTAAGTGGACCTGGCTTCCCCGTTGACTTTGCTTTGTTGTGAAGGTCACAACAGGTGATCACGTGACCTTGGGACACTGCAACCATCATAAATGAGCCAGTTACCAAGGGTTTGAATTTGATCAGGTGACCATGGGAATGCTGCAATGGTCATAAGTACGAGAAACGGTCGTAAGTCACTTTTTTCATTGCAACTTCAAACTGTCATTAAATAAAAGGTTATAAGTTGAGGACTACCTGTATATCATTTCGAAGAATGGACAGAGTTGGCATGCTGACTCTGTAAATAGCAGTTAGCAATAGCAGTTAGACTTATATACCGCTTCATAGGGCTTTCAGCCCTCTCTAAGCGGTTTACAGAGTCATCATATTGCCCCCAACAACAATCTGGGTCCTCATTTTACCCACCTCGGAAGGATGGAAGGCTGAGTCAACCTTGAGCCGGTGAGATTTGAACCGCCGAACTGCAGAACTGCAGTCAGCTGAAGTAGCCTGCAGTGCTGCACTCTAACCACTGCGCCACCTTGGCTCTTAAAACCGCTTGTAAACCACTTAGAAAGGGCTGAAAGCCCTATGAAGCGGTATATAAGTCTAACTGCTATTGCTATTGCTATTGCTATTAGTGTGAAAACATTTTTGGTCATAGTTAAATTTAGCGTTACTGTTGTGGCCCGGCAGGAGACGTTGGAGCCGCCGGCAGACTCCGACAGCGAGGGGTCTTATGAGTCGGCCTTGGAGGAGATGGAGGACCCTAGACAGGGTGTCGACTCCGATCAGGGCGAGGAGAGACTGGTTGGCCACCAAGTGGCGGCAGAGCAATGGATCAGAGGGAGTGTTCAGGAAAACACTTGTGAGTTGTTTCAGGATGCACCACGTCGAAGGGTTACCCGATGGAAGGAACAACTGTGTAATTGTAGGAGATGATTGTGCTTAGCTGATGCTGATTATGATCCTCTCCTGATTATAAAAGGGACTGTTTGTGATACGCCCTGGTTGCAGGAGTCAACGTTCTCATTCGCATTCACAAATCACTTGGATAAGTGGTTTGCTGAGAGAAGCCTGTTTGCAGTGCTACGTGGGTTTATAGGACATTTTGCCAGAGCAATTATCTTTGTTTATTTTGGGCTTGCAGCCAACAAGAGTCTGGACTGATTAAACCATTCTTTCGTACGTCTGTTTTGGCTTTCGTTCCTGGACGGAGAAGGGGGGGGGGTCAGAACATGTTACTATATATAAAAATACAAAATCTGGATTATCATCAGACAAGGGCAAAGTTTTCTGTACCTCTTTAATCTCTAGTATTTGCTGGGTTTTGCAGTAAACAAAATCTAGTAATGTCTAACATTTCTATAGTTAAGAGTTCTGAGATAACTACAGTATGATTTACCCTTGCCCCAAAATCTGGATCTTTTTGATCTCATCTAGTGATGATCTGGATTTTTTTGCAGACCACATATGGTAGTCCTAATCATTTATGACAGAATTCTTAAATTACTGAAATTGTATACAACGCTGAGCATTGTTTTTCTAACAAGCTCTTAACACCCGTGAGCTTCTTTCATCTGATATGAGAACAAAAGAACAATTGTAACTGTACAATGTTTGCAGAATTAATCCTGTGCCAAACAAGGCATATCTTTGCTATGATCAAGAAGTAAGAGCTCTTATGCTCTCCTAACCCGCTAAATTATTTACCGCAATATCAGATTAAGAAAAATGAATTTCCAAGAAAGCCTATTTAGTGAATTAAGTACATTATAATTGGTTTGGTCAGAGCGCTCCCATTACAATAGTTGTATAAATTGTAGGATGGATTTATTTTTGGAAAAATGTAAAAATATTCAACATTTTACCATTTCAGGAAGAAGTGACCTTGTTTCCCTGAAAATAAGACCTCCCCGGGTAATAAACCCAATCGGGCCTTTGAGCGCATGTGCTAAAATAAGCCCTCCCCAAAAATAAACCCTCTCCAAAAATATTGCAACACAGCAGCAGCCATGAGGTGACCACGCTCGGTGCCTCTTCCACCTCAAAAATAATAAGACCTCCCCGAAAATAAGGCCAAGTGGGGGGGGGCTCAAAAGAAAATAAGGCCCTGTCTTATTTTCAGGAAAACACGGTACTAGAACACTGCCGCTCCAGAGATCAGAAGCACAGTTGTGTTTAGCGAAGGTATTGAAGATGGATACCAGAACTCTGAGTTTCTTCCAGCTAGATTCCTACATGCTGAATATATGTTTTGCTGAAGAGATGCTAATATATTTATTTTGGACCCAGCCTTGATTATTGCTTATGCACAATCGTTGAATAAAGAGTGTGATGAAAAGAGTGGAGTGTTTGGTTCTTTCAGGAATCACAGCTGTGTCAACACTAAAGCATCATATTTAACCACACCAGATGTGTTCCCCTAAGGCCTTGTTACACTAGATTCTTTGACTGTGGGAAGATAATTTTGGGAAGCAGTGGTTTGCTTCTGCTTTAAGGGAAATGAAATAGTCATCTGATTTGTTTATGGTAACAGTCCTTCCTGAATACTATACTTCCATGTGGAGGTGGAGAATCTGTAACCTTCGGCTTTATGTATTAAGGGCCTTCCTAAAGGACAATCCCCCAAAACTACATTTAATTGGGCTTACAGACTCTTTTCACTTGTAGCCAACCATTAAGGCTACTATAAATGCGCTGCATAAATCCAATAACTACTGAATGGCTGCAAAGATACACAGGACAATATAATGCTGTCATGTTCTCAAACGAACTCTAAATTTTGCATCACAAATTTGTCAGCCTGTCCCCCATGGTAGAAAGCTGCCTGGTACATCTTTTTTGTGGTTTGTTCCCATGACACTCCTTTTAACCAGAAAAGAAAATTCTCCTTAAAACATTCTTAGGTGTACTAATGTCAAAGCACCGTTTTCTCTCTTAAACTTAACAGCATGAGCCATGATGGCACAGTGGTTAGAATGCAGTGGTGGGTTTCAAAAATTGTTCGAACCTACTCTGTGGGTGTGACCTCCTTTGTGGGAGTGGCTTGCCACCCATGTGACCGGATGGGAGTGGCTTGCCGCCCATGTGACCGGATATGAAGATGCCGACGACACTTGTCAGAACCACCTTAAATTACCTCACACACAGCACTGGCATGCATAAGAATAGGATGTCAACTTGTTTTTTAAAAGGCATCTTTGGTTTGCGTTAAAACAACTTCAACACACGCAATGTTCTGATTGCACCACAAACGCAGTAGTCATCCTTACCTTTCACAGAGGCACCGAGTTTTATAAATAGGAGCATGATAGTGTAGTATAATCATATCCAAGGACCAGTGGTGGGTTTCAAAAAACTTTGGAACCTCTTCTGTAGGTGTGGCCTGCTTTCCAGGTCCACTGGTGGAACCTCTTCCAACTGGTTCGGTAGATTTGACGAACCGGTTCTACCGAATAGGGCATTAGGGCAGAGAACCGGTTGTTAAATTATTTGAATCCCACCACTGATATATGCATACAAACCATTTCTCTACAGAGCCGAGGTGGCGCAGTGGTTAAATGCAGCACTGCAGGCTACTTCAGCTGACTGCAGTTCTGCAGTTCGGCTGTTCAAATCTCACCGGCTCAGGGTTGACTCAGCCTTCCACCCTTCCGAGGTGGGTAAAATGAGGACCCGGATTGTTGTTGGGGGCAATATGCTGACTCTGTAAACCGCTTAGAGAGGGCTGAAAGCCCTATGAAGCGGTATATAAGCCTAACTGCTATTGCTCTTGCTATTTTCTCTCCCACATAGATATATCCTCATGCGTTCCCCTCTGTCTTTCCATCAGAAGTAGCAAAGAAATCAGGATGGAGATGGCGTGAAGGGAAGAAATTGGGGGCGGGGGAGAAATAACGCTGGGGAAAACAAGAAAAAAAAAAGATGAGGCAAGATGCAGAGGTAACTGGGTTGAGGGAGGGAGAAAAAGAAAGGAACCATGACTTCAAAATAAGAGAATGTGAATGCACAAAATGGGGGGAGATGTTCCAACCAGCTCTTCTGCTTCACTGAAGATTCCTGGAAAATGCTTGACATCGAGAGATAAGAGAGGAGTGTTCGACTTGACACATTTCTTTTGAATCCTCTCTCTACGAAAAAAAAAAAAGAGCTGGAATTTCTCCCCTGGACAGAATAATGTTTCAACGCCGTGACTAAGGGAGGCCCTCCAGCCCACCCTTGTTTTTGTGCCACTCATTCATAATGAGGAAGCAGCTGTCCTGCACTTGGAGTTGGGTGATAACCCTCCCAATGGGGTAGTGAAGTAGGCAACCTGTGTAAAATGTTTGGGAAAAATCCCCATGATTAACATTTTGTGCAGGTGAACGAGTTCGCGAAGTCATTTCCCATAATGGAGTGGTTTCCTTCATAATAAACTTTAGGGTGATTAAGAATGCAGAGTCCAGGGGATTTATGAGGCTTAGATTGTTACTGCTTTTCAGAATTTTCTCAGGAGCTTATCAGCGTCATTTTCTGATGATTTAACCAAGACTGTGGCAATGAAGTGCCCGTTGCTCTAAAATTATGCCATGGGGTTAGCATGCGGGTTAAAAAGCAATGCAACATCCTGTTACCAAAAATAATACATCTATTAGAAAGCACGTTATGCTGAAGGCAAGAGTTTCCTTTTCAGAAAATCTTACTCTCTGGATAGATTTCCTGTAAAATACATTGCGTAAAATTCATGATCACACACAGAGGATCAGACACACCAAGATAAGGATTTCTTAGAAACACGCAAAACTAATATTCAAGTTAGTTTACAAAGCAGCAGGGGTGGGTTTCTCGCCCCGTTCCAACCGGTTCGGTTGGAACGGGGCCGGCGGCGTCCTCGTGCACGTACGCGGTGCACGCATGCATACTAGCATCTGCGCGACACTCCAGCTGCTCCTGGAGGATCGCGCAGGCGCTGTATGCGTCCTGCGCATGCGTGGAAGCGCAGAACTCGTCAAAACCGGGTAAGGAACGCGGGCGGGCGGGCGAGCCCTTCGCCGTTCCTGGAAGTTACTTACTTCCGGGTTCGCCGACCAACCGGTTCGCAGGGACCGCCGCGAACCGGTTGAAACCCACCCCTGCAAAGCAGTAAATGGAAGTTTAAACAGGATGAAAATTTAGCCGTGCAAAATGATAAGGTTTTTGCTTCTCTGCAATATTATTTCTATTTAGTCTCAATCACACCTTCATTGTTCTAACGGAAGCTACTAAGTTGCATTCATACCAGAGGTGGCTTGCTGCCGGTTCGGCCCGGTTCGGTCAAACCGGTAGTCGAAGTCAGGCCTGGGTTGCAGAACACAGGCCTGTTACGTCCCCGAACCGGTTCCCTCGCCACCGCTGGGCCGACACCACTTTGGATTTTAGTGACTGCGCGTGCGCAGTTCACTGTAAATTAAGGTGACCAGCTGCAGTTATTCACTTAAGAACTGTGGCAAGAAAGATGATATAATGGGCTTAGTGACCAAAGTTACAATGGCATTGAAAAAAGTGACTGATGACCATTTTTCACACTTAGCGACCATTTTCACACTTAGCGACCGTTGCAGCATCCTCATGGTCACGCGATCAAAATTTTGATGTTTGGCAACAGAACCGTATTTATGATGGTTTCAGTGTCCTGGGGTCATATAATCACCTTTTGACAAAGTCAGATGGGGAAACCTGATTCACTTATGTTACTAACTTATCAGCTGCAGTTATTCACTTAAGAACTGTGGCAAGAAAGGTGGTATAATGGGCTTAGTGACCAAAGTTACAATGGCATTGAAAAAAGTGACTGATGACCATTTTTCACACTTAGCGACCATTTTCACACTTAGCGACCATTGCAGCATCCCCATGGTCACGCGATCAAAATTTTGATGTTTGGCAACAGTTACAATTTATATTTGTAAATTGTAGTTATGTTAAAATAAAAAAAATATTACAATACTATTTTTGCGTTGTATGAGAAATTTTGTTGCTCCGTATAAAATTTTTAATCAAGCCCCCCCCCTCCCCCGGTCAAAGGTGTCCCTCTTTACCAATCTGAAAATCCGGTCACCTTACTGTAAATTGTTCTGCGCATTTATACAATTAATACAATTTATATTGAACAGTACACACGTGTGTTGCACATGCGTTGCAAACTGGTAGTAAAACCCGCAGCAACCCGCTCCTGATTCATACATAAGTAAATATAGCAGCCTTCCCCAATCTAGGCTAATGGGGATGCTGACAGTGAATGATGAGAGTTATAGTCCAAACTATTTCGACTATACCAAGGAGAATACCAATATCCTGTAATAAAAAATACTAAGTGTCAAGGTATGGACTTGACTTTTTAAGAAGAAATACCTAAGAGTGGAACCAGAATTAGGTTCCACAAATTCATAAACATTTTTACAGGTAGTCCAAGGCATTTGTTCTTTCCTCCCTTCTGAAATATGAGTGATAAAGAACACCTGTAAAGCATCCAGGGATTTGACTATGATGCCTTATTGCAATAGCAATAGCAATAGCAGTTAGACTTATATACCGCTTCATAAGGCTTTCAGCCCTCTCTAAGCAGTTTACAGAGAGTCAGCATATTGCCCCCAACAATCTGGGTCCTCATTTTACCCACCTCGGAAGGATGGAAGGCTGAGTCAACCCTGAGCCGCTGAGATTTGAACCGCTGAACTGCTGAACTAGCAGTCAGCTGAAGTGGCCTGCAGTACTGCATTCTACCCACTGTGCCACCTTGGCTCATCCTTAGGATTACAGCAACCAACTTCACTGAAGTTGTAGCACCTTGAAGGACTCCTAGATGGGAGGACAGAACATTAGTAGTGAAGTACAAGGTCCTTCCTTAACTCTGCATTTCCATACAACCACTATAGCAATATAGCAATAGCAGTAGACTTATATACCGCTTCATAGGCCTTTCAGGCCTCTCTAAGCGGTTTACAGAGAGTCAGCATATTGCCCCCAACAATCTGGGTCCTCATTTTACCCACCTCGGAAGGATGGAAGGCTGAGTCAACCCTGAGCCGGTGAGATTTGAACCGCTGACCTGCTGATCTAGCAGTAGCCTGCAGTGCTGCTTTTAACCACTGCGCCACTAACCAGAAGCTGGGGAAGATTTCACTGAGAATAACTATGAGACTTAATTTATTCACTATAGTTGTATTTATTTGCTTTTAAGTTGCTTTTAAATAATCATAAAGTAGATTTTAATACAGAGTAAAAATATTAGCTTGTTGTTTATTTAGTTACTTGAGTTCTATGTTGCCCATCTTGCTATAGGTTTTTACTTATCCTTCATATGAAATAAAAAACATTTTCAGAAAATAAGACAAAATCATAACCAAAAGCATAGCAACAAAAAACGAAGTGAATAGATAATAGAATAAGAGAGTTGGAAGGGACCTTGGAGGTCTTCTAGTCCAATCCCCTGCTTAGGCAGGAAACCCTACACCACTACAGACAAATGATTATCCAACATCTTCTTTAAAACTTCCAGTGTTGGAGCATTCACAACTTTTGGAGGCCAGTTATTCGACTGATTAATTGTTCTATCAGGAAATTTCTCCTTAGTTCGAAGTTGCTTCTCTCCTTGATTAGTTTCCACCCATTGCTTCTTGTTCTACCCTCAGGTGCTTTGGAGAATAGCTTGACTCCCTCTTATTTGTGGCAACCCCTGAGATATCGGAACACTGCTATCATGTCTCCCCTAGTCCTTCTTTTAATTAAACTAGACATACCCAGTTCCTGCAACGGTTCTTCATATGTTTTAGCCTCCAGTTCCCTAATCATCTTTGTTGCTCTTCTCTGCATTCTTTCTAGAGTCTCAACATCTTTTTTTACATTGTGGCGACCAAAACTGAATGCAGTATTCCAAGTGTGGCCTTACCAAGGCATTATGAAGTGGTATTAACACTTCACGTGATCTTGATTCTATCCCTCTGTTTATGTAGCCTAGAACTGTGTTGGCTTTTTTGGCAGCTGCTGCACACTGCTGGCTCATATTTAAATGGTTGTCTATTAGGACTCCAAAATCCCTCTCACAGACACTTACTATTGAGCAAGGTACCACCTATACTGTACCTGTGCATTTTCTTTTCCTTGCCTAAATGTAAAAGTTAAGTCCTTGCCTGTTCCAATTAGTATTGATTACTAATAGAGAATGGAAGGGTCTTGAAAAGTATTGAGACGGTACCATCACCTTATCTTGAATCGCCACATTCCAGCTCAGACTCACAAATTTAATCACAAGTAGGACTTCGTTGCTGATCTCAATCAGGGGATTGGTTGCTAAGGAAGAAGGGACACTTCCAATACTTATTTAGAAAGGTTTCCCCATACTCTGGTTAGGTACTGTCTCTGGGTCGGAGATTAGTCTACCTGTTGGGACAATAGCCTGGGGAAACAGTAATTTTTAGGAGAGCCAGAGTCGTTAAATTCTTTATTCATTAATCTTGATTCTTAAGTGACCCTTCCTTACCCCTGTGAGTTCCTGTTTGTTTAGCAGTTGTGAAATTCTCAGCGCATTGTTCCTGAACTTAAGTTCTGTTCTGTTTTCAAAAATGAAAAAAACTTAAGAAGTACTTCTTAAATGTTAATGTAGGAGTCAAAAAGAGGGCTGTGAAGCCGATGCTTAAGATCAGGAATAATTTAAACTGTTCAAAGTTAGCGTAGCAAGAAGAAGCTAAGATCAATGTAGAGATGTTATTAACCCTTTTTTTAATTTCTTTTTTCTCAATAGATTTTAGACTGTGTTTGTTAAAAATCTATACCGTGTACGGGCTCTGGGAAGTCGGGGGGGGAGGGAGGTGGGGTGTTGGGGGGGAGGGTGGGGGGAGGGAGGGACATATACTAGGTTAGATACGATGTGTTAGATTTCAATGTAATGTGACTTCACATGTATACTGTTTTTCTTTAATTTCTCTGTAAAAATAGGATAAGTTAAGTACACTGACATATAGTGGAAATACACCAAGGGGAGGAGGAGTGGGATAGAAGAAAGATGGGTAGAGAGGGACGGGAGAGAGGATGGGAGGGAGGGCGAGAAGGAAGGGAGGGAATGGATCGGGAGAGAGGAGTGGTAGAGGGGGAGGGGAAGTAGAGTAGAGGGGGATGACGGAGGGAAGATAGAAAGTTGGAGGGGGGTGGAAGAAAGAAGTGTACGGAAAGTGGAAGAGGTATATTGGGTCTCTATTTTGGGGGGTATTGTTGACAAGTGGAATTGCTGCGATTATTGTTTAATGTCGTATGGCTCCGGCTGTGCACAGTATATATGTGAGTGTATGAAAATGAAAAAAAATGGAAAATAAAAACCTTTTCATCAAAAAAGAGGGCTGTGAAAATATCTAACAGACCCCTCACATCCTGGACAAAAACGGTTTCAACTTCTACCCTCAAAACAACATTATAGGGCCGTGATGGCTAACCTTTTCCTAAAGGCATGCCAAAATTGTGTGCGTGCGTGCTATCACACATGTATGGATGTGCCCCACCCAGCTGCATATGCGCGCGTGCCCCTCCCCATGCAGGGGGGGGGAGTTTTTGCCCTCCCCAGGCTCCGGAGGCTTTCCTGAAACCTGGGGAGGGAGAAAATGGCCTCTTCTGGCCACCCTGATCCGCACGGATCATTTCTGAACTTCCAGTTGGCCCACTGGGCCTGTTTTTTGCCCTCCCCAGGCTTCAGGAAAGCCTCCAGAGCCCGGGGTGGGCGAAAAATGGGCGTAATGAACCAACCGGAAGTCAAATGTAACCAAAATAGACTCCCCCAAGCCTCCGAAAGGCTGAAAATCAGCTGGCTAGTGCGCGCATGTGCTGAGGGCTGCCGTGCTAGCAAACATGGCCCCGTGTGCCACCTGTGGCTATAGGGCACTACATACCAGAATAACTAGACACAATGAGTTTTTCCCCAAATGCCATCACTCTGCTTAACAACTAATTCCAACACTGTCAATAGTTTACCAAGAATGTATTACTATTATTCTTATCTTCCTTCCTAGTGTCTATCTCTCCCTGCTTATGACTATAACCATGTTGATTGTATATATTTTTTTAATTTCCTAGCACGACTTGATAGCTTATTAGTAAGCTTGACTATCACTGAGTATTGTGTCTTTTAATTTTTGATGAATCTCTCCCTGCTTATGACTATAACCATGTTGCTTGTATATATTTTTTTAATTTCCTAGCACGACTTGATAGCTTATTAGTAAGCTTGACTATCACTGAGTATTGTATCTTTTTATTTTTGATGAATCTCTCCCTGCTTATGACTATAACCATGTTGCTTGTATATATTTTTTTAATTTCCTAGCACGACTTGATAGCTTATTAGTAAGCTTGACTATCACTGAGTATTGTATCTTTTTATTTTTGATGAATCTCTCCCTGCTTATGACTATAACCATGTTGCTTGTATATATTTTTTTAATTTCCTAGCACGACTTGATAGCTTATTAGTAAGCTTGACTATCACTGAGTATTGTATCTTTTTATTTTTGATGAATCTCTCCCTGCTTATGACTATAACCATGTTGCTTGTATATATTTTTTTAATTTCCTAGCACGACTTGATAGCTTATTAGTAAGCTTGACTATCACTGAGTATTGTATCTTTTTATTTTTGATGAATCTCTCCCTGCTTATGACTATAACCATGTTGCTTGTATATATTTTTTTAATTTCCTAGCACGACTTGATAGCTTATTAGTAAGCTTGACTATCACTGAGTATTGTATCTTTTTATTATTGATGAATGTATTTTTTATTCTCCTTATGGACACTGAGAGCATCTGCACCAAAGACAAATTCCTTGCGTGTCCAATTACACTTGGCCAATGAAGAATTCTATTCTGTGTTTAAATAGATATCCAAAATCGTCTAATACAGATTAAAGCTACCCTGTGCTGGCTCCTTCTGGGGAAAGTCTGTAATCACAGGGTTTGACCAGATGGTACACGGTGTTTCTATTGACACAAGTGTTTTATAAGCTAAGTAATTGCTTTGGATTTTCCATTTTTTAATATGTGAAAGGACATTGGATGAATACAACTAAAGGAAAATAATTTGTTTCGAAGAATGAAAACTTAAAACATTTAAGTACACAACTTCTTTCCTCTTCTGTTCTCTTACTTAAGAGGCAGTCACCGATGGCTGGTGCCTGTCCAGTCCAGCTACATTCCTTTGAGATGAATACTTATTGATATAGGTGCTGGCTTACAGAAGCCCTAGTCAATTATCAGACAAGAACCCCTTGTCCTGTATCATGGATATAGTCAGAGAATGTGCGGGTAGCTGGTCTGCACTTGGCAGCGTGTTTTGGCTTCGTTTCTAGGTCAGTTTCCCATGCCCACCCCTGCATATTAAAGATCTTTTAGCTTCCAACTTGCATTCAGAGAGAAAGAGAGAGAGAGAGAGAGGAAGGGAGGGAGGGAGGGAGAGGAGAGAGAGGAGAGAGAGAGAAGAGAGAAGAGAGAGAGAGAAAGAGAGAGAGAGTGGGACAGGGAGGATGAGAGAGAAGAGAGAGAGAGGAGAGAGAGATAGAGGAGAGAGAGAGAGGAGAGAGAGAGAAAGAGAGAATAGAGAGAGAGAAAGAGAGCAGGAGAGGGGGGAGGGAGGGAGAGAGAGAAGAGAGAGAAGAGAGAAGAGGGAGAGGAGAGAGAGAGGAGAGAGAGAGAAGAGAGAGAGAAGAGAGAGAGAGAAAGAGAGAGAGCGGGAGAGGGAGGGAGGGAGAGAGAGAAGAGAGAGAGAGAGAAGAGAGAGGAGAGAGAGAGGAGAGAGAGAGAGGAGAGAGAGAAGAGAGAGAGAGAGAAGAGAGAGAGAGAAAGAGAGAGAGAGAGCGGGAGACGGAGGGAGGGAGAGAGAGAAGAGAGAGAGAGGAGAGAGAGAGAGGAGAGGAGAGAGAGAAAGAGAGAGAGAAGACAGGAGAGAGAGAGAAGAGAGAGAGAGAAGAGAGAGAGAGAGAAGAGAGAGAGAGAAGAGAGAGAGAGAGGAGAGAGAGAGAGAAGAGAGAGAGAGAGGAGAGAGAGAAGAGAAAGAGAAAAGAGAAGAGAAAGAGCGAGAGAGCAGTCTTTAAGGATTTAAAGAAAGATGCTGTCTCCAAGGGTACAGATTTGTATTTCACTTGTCCCCCAACTATATTTGTAGGTAATCCTCAATTTACAACTATTTGTTTAATGACAGTTTAAAGTTATGACAGTGCTACAGTTGCAATTGGTACTGGGACTTAAGAAGAGTTGCAGTGTCCCCACGATCAAAATTTGGGTGCTTGGCAACGGGTGTGCATTTTTGATGATCGCAGCATCTGCGGTTCATGTGCTTCCCCCCCCTTTTTTTTTTACTTTAAAACAAAGACAATGGGGATTTGTTTAGCAACTGCAGCAAAAAGAAAAGGTGGCAAAATCAGACACGACTCAACACCTGCATCACTTAACGATGGAAATTCCTGTCCCAATTGTAGTTGTTAAGTTGGAGGCTGTGTCATCTGCCCGCGTGCTGATTTCTCTTCCCATTTAGCGTTTTCAGTTTTAAAAAGGGTATTGACATAATGGATTTCTGGAAACAAAAGTGACAACAGTTAAATGAGTGGAGTGTCAAACGAGAAACAGGAAAAACAAACCTCTTAGCTTGTTTGGAACACAGTTCCTGTCATGTTCAAATGCAGGATTATGGATAGGTGCATGCTATCTGCAAAGATGGGAAATTATAGGGGGTGCATTTCGGAGCTGCACAGTATTTTTGAACTCAGTTCCAAGAACATGCTTCAAACATGAAGACCATGGATGTAGCTCCTGTTTGCAAGAGTAGCATCTTTTTCTGGGTTCACCGACAAAAGGGCGACCGACAAAACCGCGCCCGACTAAACCGCGGTGACAAAACCGAGAGTTCTAAACCGTGCCGATGAATGAGCGCTGAATCGCACCGACAACAGCGTGACAGAAGCGCGTTGTGAACCTAAACCTAACCCTAATGCTAACCCTAACGCTAACCCTAAACGTAACGCTAACCCTAACCCTTACCTTAACTTAAATTGCCCTTCTGTCGACCCGCTTACCTTAACTTAAATCGCCCTTCTGTCGATGCGCTGTTGTCGGCGTGCTGTTGTTGGCGCGCTGTTGTCGGCGCATTGATGACGTCGCGGTTTTGTCGGCGCGGTTTTGTCGTGCGCGCTTTTGTGGGGTCACCCTTTTTCTGAGATCTTGGCTAATTTCCACAGAGGAAATCCCAGGAAAAACTTCATATTCCTATTTTGGTATGCTCTTTCACACTTTGGCCATGTAAGCTTCCATGCGGGTATTAAACCATAATTGGCCATAATTGGCTTTTGAAATACCCAGCCCCACGGTAACTGTGAATGTTGTGTATTTTAAAGTGTTGTTTTGTCTATTTATCCCCTTTCCTTGTTTATTGTAAGCCGCCCGGAGTCCTTCGGGAGTGGGCGGCATACAAGACCAATAAACATCAATAAACATAAACATAATTGCTTTTGACAGACATCCCCAACTCCATGCACAGACACCTGGACACAATCTGCAACCTTGGGGAAGAAGTTGTGGAGCAATTTCACCACCTCTTTAATCTACTGAACAGCTTTTTACTTGTAAACAAAATATGAGCATGGTCAGATCTTCATGTTACAAAGAGATGAGAACTTTGAAAGGCAAGCTGCTTGCTTTTTCGCAGGCTGTTGTATTCTTTGATGGCACTTTCAATACTGCTCACTTGCTTAGATAAAATTCTTCTACATAAATTACATTGCTAATAAAAACTTGAGTCCTAACATTCTGTGTTTGCACAAGTGACTCCTGCTGAAGTGTTTACTTTTCAGCCCATAAAACTTACTTGGGAATTTTCTCCAACTCATGCTTGAACTTTGTTGCTACCACCTGCTACGATATTTACAGATTTCAAAAATAATCTGGCAAATAAAATCCGGGACAAATTTTCAAAAATTCTATGAAAGGCATCAACATTTTAAATTGCTTCCATTACTCAGAACTCAAGAGGCAAATAGAAAATTAGTTTCAAATAACTGTCCATTTACCCAGGAGAGCCAAAATCAATGCAAATAAATATGTCTATTTAAAGAGCCGAGAGTGGCGCAGTGGTTAAATGCAGCACTGCAGGCTACTTCAGCTGACTGCAGTTCTGCAGTTCGGCTGTTCAAATCTCACCGGCTCAGGGTTGACTCAGCCTTCCATCCTTCCGAGGTGGGTAAAATGAGGACCCGGATTGTTGTTGGGGGCGATATGCTGACTCTGTAAACCGCTTAGAGAGGGCTGAAAGCCCTATGAAGCGGCATATAAGTCTAACTGCTATTGCTATTGCTAATTCTAGGCCAGATTGGGGATTATGAAATATCATGAACTCTGTCCATCATGGACCAGCACTTGTCAGCAAAATAAATTTGTTTCCCTTTGCAAAGGAATGCCCTTCCTAAATATGTTGAACTTAGTCCTATAATTCTAGTGGAATTAGTGGAACAAAAACCTTTCCTGAATTATTATTTTTTTGCCAACCTAGTTTAACAGCTGTATATTCTATGATAGATAGCACCATCTTGTGGGAAAAAAACCCAAAATACAAGTGTTTAACAAAACCTGAGTTTTTATACACACTTAAACTAGTGGGAGATACAAATGAAAGACCTTAATATAATGGTATTAGCAGAAAAAATATTCTAATGTCCGGTTTTCTACAAGGTTGAGCCAGAATGAGGTATGTTTTTAACTCAGAGACAAATAAGAATATTTCATATATTTAAACTTCATTTCACTACATATATTAATTCAAAGCTTGCAATGATAAAAAATATATATTCTGTGCAGAAACAGCAGAAATCAACTTGAGCTGCATGTATAACTATATTTTCATAAATCTCAATGGATATTAGGCTGCAAACATTTACCTTTTATTATTATAATATACACAACATGAAATCCACTGGTCAGCTCTTTAGCTGGTGTTAGCCTTCATACACATCAAACTCTTCCCAAGAATTTAGGACGTCATAATGTATTGGTATAGTATATCTCCAGATCCAAGCGGAATGGCATTTTGTAACTGACAAGCATAGATGTTGTCAATGCAGATTTTCCTCTATCAAGGTAGACAGCTACATGAAATTATTACAACAGGTATCTAAAGATATGACTAATTGGAGTGGTAAACAACTGTCTTTGATGGGCAGGATTGCGACAGTTAAGACGCATGTTGTACCGAAATTTTTGTTTCTGTTTCAAACGGCACCGACTAAATTGGACAATTTTTTTTTTTAATCCTTGGAGACAATAGTGGCTCGATTTATAGGGCAAGGCAAGAAAGCACGAATTAAAGCCCAAATGTTGCAAAAACGTAAACAACTGGGAGGCTTCGGAGTACCCAACTGGTAAGCGTATTATAATGCAGCAATTATGACATGGGTGAAGGATTGGGTGATGTTGAGTAGAAGGTTCAACATTTTTTGGTATCAGGGTGTGCTAATAACCACTCTTGTTATTTATTATGGTTCAACTGCACTCTTAGCCAGATGTTTAGATTGGATTTGGCATTTTTATTTACCCTTTGAACACTTCCTAAGGAAGCAGGGGGCTTCCTGGGCGGGACTTACTGATGGTAGCAGTTAAACACAGCTGCTCCCGTATTACCAGTGGCGTTATCTGTTAAGATGATCATCCATCAGACATCTGACAGACACCTTCCTCTTCGGGAAAAGAAGGGAAAGGAGAGAAGTTTTGCCAAGCAAATGCCTTTCTGATCTTTGCAGCTTTTGTGTCTGTGAAGAGAAGGGGGGGGGCAGCTGAAGGCAGAACTGCTCCGTGCTGGAAATCTCCAGCTGCCTTGCAGCCCCAAATAAGCTTCCCTCCCACTCAGTTCAAAGATTGAATTATCTGATTCCAAAACGAGCAGAATCCGTATGCGAGATCATTAATTGTCTATTTAAATCTAGGACATAGGAGCAGGAGTGGGTTGCTGCTGGCATTATTGCGGGTTTGCGGCACAAAAAAAATGCTGATGCTGTTCAACTGGTGCTCCAGAAATGTTGGGATTGCCCCCCGGATGCCTATTACTATTGGTTCTATCTTTGCTTTCTTTTGTTGGAGTCATTCTATTTCTATTTGCAGGTCTTTGTATTTTGCAATTTTCTCCAGTTTTTCTTCTCTTCTCTTCTGCTTATTATTATGTGCCATGAAGTCATTTTTTAAACTCTTAGTGACCACATCGATTCCCCCCACCCATAACAACCTGTCCCTAACTTCTTGTTTCAAATCTCCAAATGTTATACTTATTGCTAGTGTAACTGAGTCCCAAGGTGGCGCAGTGGTTAAATGCAGCACTGCAGGCTACTGCTAGATCAGCAGTTCAGCGGTTCAAATCTCACCGGCTCAGGGTTGACTCAGCCTTCCATCCTTCCGAGGTGGGTAAAATGAGGACCCAGATTGTTGGGGGCAATATGCTGACTCTCTGTAAACCGCTTAGAGAGGGCTGAAAGGCCTATGAAGCGGTATATAAGTCCACTGCTATTGCTCTTCCTTGATGCTGATCATTCTCCACTTTTTGCAGCATTAAGCTTTTTCTACTTTCTTTAAAATCTTTGCTGTTTTTTTTTTCTTCCATATTCAAAAACAAAGAAAAACATTTTCCACTTTATTTATTCATTCCGGTTTTTTTTTTCATATTTCTGCCCATCTCACTCAAAAAAGGACTTTGGGCATTGTACAATCTCATTTTCCTGAGAACATTGGATTATACCACCGAACATGCATTGCTAGATATGTTGCAAAATTATAGTCATGAAATGCACATAAAAATGAATGCATTTTAATCGAGTTTTTTAAATGAAGTATGCTTAATTTTACAACTGGCAGTGTTTTGGTTTCTGCTTAAGCTGCATGAATGGTTAGCAACTTGGTGCTAAACAAACAGAGATAATTGTTTTGCTACCTTACTTCCTACTGCAAAGATTAATGTTATCAAGCAACGCATAACTTGCACCTTTGCTGTAGCTAGAAGAGGTTATAACCAGATCGCAGTTTGAATGTTCTAGGACTCCCTCTATTCCATTTTCTTTTACATGATGTCAAAGTTTCAGTAAAAGAAAATGTAATTCATCGAGTTTGGAGTTATAAATATACAGTACATCTTAATTTTTTTACGTTGGGGGAGTGTGTATTTTGACAAGACAGATCCTAGCTCTGAGGGAGAGAAATCTACAAGGTGTAAGTGCTTTCACAATCAAGTTACCTAATTTCAAATTAGAACACTTTCCTTACTTCGCTTTTTAGAATTTAACTTTGTGAGAAAAACTTCCAGGGATGAATGCAATTATAAGTAAAGCCAGTTGTGATATTTAGACAGATAAAACCTTAGAAAATGTTATGCAGAATCCAAGTACATGGAGGGATTCTCAAACTGTGTGTTGTAAATAACTGAGAAGGGTGATAATATATATTTTTTTAATTGATCAGGTCAGGCGTACAAGAATATTATCAAAATTCACACTAGATTTCCTTCATGACTTTGCCTACAGGTAGCCTGATTTACAACCATAATTTAAGCCCATAATTAAGATCATAATGTCGATGATTAAGCAGGTCATCACAAGATTGACCTAATTTTAAAACTTTTTTCCAGCGGTCATTATGCTAACACTGGGGTTATTAGTAGCAATAGCAATAGCAGTTAGACTTACATACCGCTTCATAGGGCTTTCAGCCCTCTCTAAGCGGTTTACAGAGTCAGCATATTGCCCCCAACAACAATCCGGGTCCTCATTTTACCCACCTCGGAAGGATGGAAGGCTGAGTCAACCTTGAGCTGGTGAGATTAGAACCGCTGAACTGCAAATAACAGTCAGCTGAAGTGGCCTGCAGTACTGCACCCTAACCACTGCGCCACCTCGGCTCTTTATAGAGTGAACCCATTGTTTACAGTGGGCATTTTTGCTGGAAATCAGAAGTGAATATTGGTTTCTGGACAAAAAAACCATCGTAAATTGTGGTCAGGAGATTCTTTGTGGGGAGATCCTGGAGGAAGGCAATGGCAACTCCTTTCTGAACAGTACTAACAAAACTATAAGAAACCGAGCTTGACTTAAGAACATTTTGTTTCAAGAAAGCAATGGCGATCCACATTCAAACTACGTGGATATGTCCATCAAGTCACTAGGAGCCAAACATACTGTAACTAGGATACTTTTTATTCCAAGTGTAAAAGTACAGTGGGCTCAGTGGTGGGATTCAGCCAGTTCGCACCTATTCGGGAGAACTGGTTGTTAACTTTCTAAGCAATTCGGAGAACCGGTTGTTGGAAGAAATCTCATTTTGTTTTTTTCCACTTTACAGAGCTAATCCTGTAAGGAAGGCAGGAAGGAAACATTCTGGTGTTGTTTCTAGCCTCATCTTTATTGACCTGCTTACAGAAACTGCCTCTCCGATTAACCCTTACTACATTGTAACAGCTAAGGCGAAGCGCCCATCGACCTGAGTGATCTTGAGTTGGCCACACCCACCCAGTCACATGACCACCGAACCCTACCTACCCAGATGGTCATTAGGGCAGAGAACCGGTTGTTAAAGTATTTGAATCCCACCACTGAGTGGGATCTTCAGTAAATAATTCTGGTGCGAAATGTTTTCCTGCCAAACTTTAAAATAACAAGCTAAGATTAGAAGAGAGGTATAGTGGTTAATGACCGAGTTAAAAACCAGGAGAACAAAGCCAAATGGGTTTTCCTTGATCTAGTCATTTTTTTATCAACTCTAGGAAGGGGGCAATAGCAAACTACTTCCCAAAAAATCTGTCATGAAAACTGCAAGGACTATTTTAATAGCGAAGCACTAAAGCCGAGGTGGCACAGAGGGTAGAGTGCAGTACTGCAGGCCACTTCAGCTGACTGCTATCTGCAGTTCAGCGGTTCTAATCTCACCGGCTCAAGGTTGACTCAGCCTTCCATCCTTCCGAGGTGGGTGAAATGAGGACCCAGACTGTGGGGGCGATATGCTGACTCTGTAAACCGCTTAGAGAGAGCTGAAAGCCCTATGAAGCGGTATATGTCTAACTATTGCTATTGCTATAAAAGAGAGCCAGTCTGGTGTAATGGTTAAGGCACCAGGCTAGAAAGTGGGAGACCATGAGTTCTAGTCCTGCCTGCGGCATGAACGTTGGTTGGGTAACTTTGGGCCAATCATTCTCAGTCCAATAGACCTCACAGGGTTGTTGTGGGGTTAGTCCTCGACTTACAACTACAATTGAGCCCAAAATTTATGTTGCTAAGCGAGAAATTTTTGTCAATTTTGCCCCATGATGACTTTTCTTGCCACATTTGTTAAGCGAATTACTACAGTTGTTAAGTGAATCTGGTTTCCCCATTGACTTTGCTTGTAAGAAGATTGCAATGCTATGATATACGATATAATTACATAAAGAAAGGAGGATGATAATAAACTATATACATGGAGGATGGAATTTTTGGTATTAAATATTATGGATGTTTAGCTAAAACAGGATATGAGGATTTGATGTTAATGGAGGATTTTATAAACAAGTAAATGAAATGCCAGCATGTGGTTATGGATTAAATCTTTGGCATAGTTAAGGATGAAGGACGTTTAAACAACTGTAGTCAACTAAAAGTGGAGGCATGATGATGTCAATATGGTAAACATTTGAGTTAAGATATTTGAATTAATATGAATTAATGGGAGAGATGCACAAAAACATGTTGTAACCAGCTGATATACTTTTTTATAACATATACTTATTGTGGTGTTTTTTTCCTCTGCCTTGTTTTTTGTTTTTTTGTCTTTTTTGTGTTTTGACTTTTTCCCCCCGCACTGTTGTGGGCATGTGTTGTTTATGTAACAAAAAAATAAAATAAAAATTATTTTTTTAAAAAAAGATTGCAAAAGCAATGACTCCAGGACACTGCAACCGTCATAAATGTGAGTCCATTTCAAGCATCCGAATGCAAATCACATGACCATGGGGATGCTGCCACGGTTATAAGTGTGAAAAATAGCCAGGTCCCTTTTTTTCGGTGCTGTTGTAACTTCGAATAGTCCCTAAGCAAACTGTTGTAAGTCAGGGAATGAGAAGAAGCAATGGGTGGAAACTAATCAAGGAGAGAAGCAACTTAGAACTAAGGAGAAATTTCCTGAGAGTTGGAACAATTAACCAGTGGAACAACTTCCCTCCAGAAGTTGTAAGTGCTCCAACACTGGAAGTTTTGAAGAAGATGTTGGATAATAGCAATAGCAATAGCAGTTAGACTTATATACCGCTTCATAGGACTTTCAGCCCTCTCTAAGCGGTTTTCAGAGTCAGCGTATTGCCCCCAACAACAATCCGGGTCCTCATTTTACCCACCTCGGAAGGATGGAAGGCTGAGTCAACCTTGAGCCGGTGAGATTTGAACAGCCGAACTGCCGAACTAGCAGTCAGCTGAAGTGGCCCTGCAGTACTGCACCCTAACCACTGCACCACCTCGGCTCTTTTGGATAATCATTTGTCTGTAGCGGTGTAGGGTTTCCTGCCTAAGCAGGGGATTGGACTAGAAGACCTCCAAGGTCCCTTCCAACTCTGTTATTCTATTATCTATTCACTCCGTTTTTGGTTGCTATGCTTTTGGTTATGGTTTAGGTTTAGGTTTATTGGATTTATATGCCGCCCTTCTCCCAAGGACTCAGGGTGGCGTACAACATTAAAAGAAACACATAATACAAAAGTTAAAAAGAAATTAAATAGGATATCCCAAACCCAATTAAAATTGACAATGACACATTTTTTAAAAAGAATTAAAATTAACAGTAATCAATAATTTGATTTATTTTGTTCAGGCCAGGCTGGCTTGCTGGAAAAGCCAACTTTATAGGGCGCGTCGGAAGGACCGGAGGTCAGGGATTATACGAAGCTCCGGGGGCAGCTCATTCCAGAGGGAAGGCGCTCCCACAGAGGAGGCTCTCCCCCCTGGGGGTCACTAGCCGACACTGTCTGGCCGACGGCACCCTGAGGAGGCCAACTCTGTGGGATCGCACTGGATGGTGGGAGGCTACCGGTGGCAGTAGGTGGTCTCGCAGGTACCCTGGGCCTAAGCCATGGAGCGCTTTAAAGGTCATAATTAGTTATAATCATTAATTGGTTATGATTTTGTCTTATTTTCTGAAAATGCTTTTTATTTCATATGAAGGATAAGCAAAAATCTCTAGCAAGATGGGCAACATAGAAATCAAATAACTAAATAAACAACCAGCAAATATTTTTACTCCGTATTCTAATCTACTTTGGGGGTGTAGCCTAAGCAGGGGGTTGGACTAGAAGACCTCCAAGGTCCCTTCCAACTCTCTTATTCTATTATCTATTCACTTCGTTTTTTTGTTGCTATGCTTTTGGTTATGATTTTGTCTTATTTTCTGAAAATGATTTTTATTTCATATGAAGGATAAGTAAAAATCTATAGCAAGATGGGCAACATAGAACTCAAATAACTAAATAAACAACAAGCAAATATTTCCCTTGCAACTCTGTTATTCTAAAGAGGACCACCTGTAATAAATAAAATAAAAATATTAGAAGGCACATGGACAGCTGTATAACAGTCCAGAGCAGACTGTCTCCCCTTACCCAATTAAAAGAATAGCCACAGGACCACAAAAACATTCAAGAGGAAAAACTCGGCAGCTCTGGTGACTCCCGTCCCTTCTGTATTGCCCACACAAATCACTGCGCCAGAATGCCTGTTTTGACTCAGGGTGCAATGAGAAACGCTAATGACACTAGGAAAGGATTTTCTTTACTAACTGGATGGGTGTTTCCTTTTTTCCGCCGCTTGCACGGGAAGTGCGCATGTGCGGAGATCCGGAATGGCGGCCGGGGCTTTTCCGCATTAGCCGACCTAGCGAAAAAGCGCCCGGGAGCTTGTAGGACCGATTGCTTGCTGCTTTTGGGAAGGTCCCCCAGGAGGATGGAGATTCGGGGGACGTGTGCGAGCCAACGGCTGAGAGAAACCGGTGTCTCTCGTCGGCTCGGGGCTTCGGACTCTCCGGCGTGGCGTGGCGGCCTCGGCAGCGGGAGCGGCGGCCTTATAGTGGGGGCGGAGGCGAGCGAAAGCGTCTTGCGGCGGCTCCAGCAGCTGTGGGGTTCTCTAACCCTCTTCTTAAAATCTGTCCAACGTGGTGAGCCTACAGCGACTGTACTAATCGCGCTGATTAGCGACTGCCATTATTTAGACCTGGAGGATTGGGCTCTTTTTCGGATTAGGCGAACCGGGCGGCTGGCTATGTGCGCCGTGGCCGGAGCCTTTTCCGGAGGCCCCCCCCCTTACACTTGGCTTGGCTTTTCCATCGATGCCACCTTTTCTAACAGAGCTGTTTTTCTCACCAATGCTGCTCGTTCTATCAACACTGACTTCGTGACCATCGCTGTTCTTTGTCAGCAATATAGCCCCCCCCCACCAGTACTGCTGTTTTTACCGACACTGCCCCCTTTTCCTTTTCCAACGCTGCCTTTTCTACCATCATTGGTTCCAACGTTATTCTTTGAATCGATACTGGTTGCCTGCCACTCTGGACTTTGACTGCTTGACTTCCCCTGCCCATACATTCAGAGCTTGTGACCCGGTGTTTCTTGACCTAGACTGTTACCATCACCAGGCTGTTACCACCACCAGACTACCATCAGACTGTTACCACCACCATTATATTGGCTTTACTCCCAAAAAGAAAGTTTGGACCTGGGCTGTGGGTGGACAGACGGTGACAATATTGTGTGATTATACCGAACCCCCACAGGACCTTTTGACCAGCAACTCCACGAAAGAAAAGAGGGGTAACAAGACTCTCCCCCGTATATTTTATTCGAACTGTAATCGGCCCCTAGCCATTTTAATTTTGAACATTAACAGCTAATTCGCCAGCTGAATCCGCACCTGAAATTTTAAACAACTGCGCAATTCTTGTAATTTCTTGCTTTTCTTTCATCTTTTTCTTCTTTCTTTGTATGGGATATGCATGAGATTTGCATGAGATGAATGAATGTCCCACTTTTTATATTCATATTGTTGTAAATTTTCTGTGTTTTAATCTTACGTGGGGACTGCTTGCGGGAGTGTATGAGTATGTGTGATTCGGAGGACCTGCCGGGAGTTGCGGGGGCCACGGGGGTGGTTGAGGGGACCAGAGACACGGGAGAGGGTCGGGGTATTGCGGTCGTAACAGGGAGGGGCAGATACGGCGGGGACTTTAGGGCTGGCCATTACCGGGGAAGGAGGGTTCGCTACGTCACAGAGATCCCTCCTTCCGGCCCTAGGAGTCCCACTCCAAGACCAGATGGCGCAAGTAATCAGGACCCTGGTCTCAGGCTGTTGTCGCTAAATGCCAGGTCTGTTGTACATAAAGCACCTCTCGTCCGGGACTTAATTTTAGACGAGAGGGCAGACCTGGCATGTATTACTGAGACCTGGCTGGGCCCAGAGGGAGGAGTCCCCCTTGTAGAGCTGTGCCCAGAAGGATTTCAGGTGCTGCATCAGCCGAGAGCCCAGGGAAGGGGTGGGGGTGTGGCCGCGGTTATCCGGGAGTCGTTAGTTCCTCGTAGGGTCCCTGCTCCGGAGATTGTCGGGTGTGAGTCTTTGCTGTTAAAGTTGGACCTCAAGGGTCAAGTGGGTTTGCTGCTAACGTACCTGCCTCCCAACAGCGTTGCAGCGGCCCTCCCCTCGCTCCTCGAGTCGGTAGCCGAGCTGGCGATTGAGTTCCCTAGGTTGATGGTCCTGGGGGACTTTAATTTGCCGTCGCTCGGTGAAAACTCTGATGGGGCGCAGGAGTTCATGGCTTCCATGACAGCCATGGGCTTGACTCAAGTAATCCGAGGCCCAACCCATTCAGCGGGACACATGCTTGACCTCGTATTTCTCTCGGAGCAGTGGATGTGTGATCTTGGTCTGAGGGGGAGTGACATCATACCCCTGTCGTGGTCAGACCATTGCCTACTGAGGCTCGACTTCCGGAGGCCAAACCCCCACTGTAGGGAGGAGGAACCGACCAGATGGTTCCGCCCCAGGCGTCTTATGGAGCCAGTAAGGTTCCAGACAGAGCTTGGGGTTATTCCTGATACTTTCGCCCACAGTCCGGTAGAGACTCTGGCTGCTGCGTGGCATTCGGCAGCGTCAGAGGCCCTCGACCGGATTGCGCCACTGCGGCCCCTCCGAGGCGGCGGATCCCGGAGACCTCCTTGGTTCACCGAGGAGCTCCGGGAGATGAAGCGCCGGAGGAGATGCCTAGAGCACCGTTGGAGGTCCGATAAGTCCGCAGCGAACCGAGCAATGGTAACCACCTGCACCAGGGAATATACTAGGGCACTTAGGGCAGCCAAAAGATCGCACATAGCCTCCCTGGTCGCATCCGCTGAGTCCCGTCCAGCCGCCCTGTTTAGGATAACCCGCTCCCTATTGAACAAAAGGGAGGCGGGGGAACCCTTGCAGGGCAGAGCTGAAGAATATGCCCAATTCTTAGCGGACAAAATTGCTCGGTTTCGGACGGACTTGGACTCCACACCCGCAGTTCCAGCCGAGACTCAGGGGGATCAAGTTCAACAGCTCTGGGTTGAGTTTCAGGAGGTTACCCCCGGGGATGTGGACAAGGCCATGAGAGCTGTGAGTTCCTCCACCTGTGCTCTGGATCCGTGTCCCTCATGGCTGGTTTCTAACTGCAGTGAGGTGACACGAGGCTGGATCCAGGCGGTTGTAACCGCCTCGCTTCGGGAGGGGAACTTCCCCGCCACACTAAAAGCGGCGGTGGTGAGACCCCTTCTGAAGAAGCCATCCCTAGATCCAGCTGTCCTTAACAACTACCGCCCGGTCTCCAACCTCCCCTTTCTGGGGAAGGTTGTTGAGAAGGTGGTGGCCTTCCAGCTCCAACGGTCCTTGGAGGAAGCAGACTACCTAGACCCCTTCCAGTCAGGCTTCAGACCCGGTTACAGCACTGAAACCGCCTTGGTCGCATTGATGGATGATCTTTGGAGAGCCAGAGATGAAGGACATCCCTCCATCCGGGTCCTCCTTGACCTCTCAGCGGCTTTCGATACCATCGACCATGGTATCCTTCTGCGAAGACTGCGGGAGGTGGGAGTGGGAGGCACCGTGTTACGGTGGTTCTCCTCCTACCTCTCGGACAGGTCGCAGTCGGTGTTAGTGGGAGGGCAGAGATCGTCCCCAAGGCCCCTGAAATATGGGGTGCCGCAGGGTTCGGTCTTATCCCCCCTACTATTTAACATTTACATGAAACCGCTGGGAGAGATCATCCGTAGGCACGGGATTAGATACCATCAATACGCGGACGATACTCAATTGTATCTGTCCGCCCCGTGCCAAATCAATGAAGCGGTTGACGTGATGGACCGGGGACTTGAAGCCGTCATGGACTGGATGAGGATTAACAAGCTTGTGCTCAACCCAGAAAAGACCGAGTGGCTGTTGTGTTTCCCTCCCAAAAATTTGGCCATTAATCCAACACTCAGGCTGGGGGGTCAAATTTTACACCCCTCAGAGAGGGTTCGCAACTTGGGAGTCCTCCTGGATCCACAGCTGTCATTCGATCATCATATAGCGGCTGTGACCAGGGGGGCATTCGCCCAGGTACGCCTGGTGCGCCAGTTGCGACCCTACCTGAACCGGGAGGCCCTCACAACAGTCACTCGGGCCCTCGTGATTTCTAGGCTGGAATACTGCAACGTGCTCTACATGGGGCTGCCCTTGAGGTGCATCCGGCGACTTCAGCTAGTGCAGAACGCAGCCGCGCGAGTGATCGCGGGTGCACCCCGATTCACCCGCATTACACCTATCCTCCGCGAGCTGCGCTGGCTACCTGTCGATCTCCGGATGCGCTTCAAGGTGCTACTGATCACCCATAAAGCCCTACATGGCAGTGGATCTGGATACTTGAGAGACCGCCTTCTGCCAATTACCTCCCTACGACCTATAAGATCTCATAGGTTAGGCCTCCTCCGTACTCCATCGGCCAGCCAGTGTCGGCTGGCAACTACAAGGAGGAGGGCCTTCTCAGCAGCGGCCCCGACCCTTTGGAACGAGCTCCCCGTAGAGATTCGTACCCTCTCCACCGTCCAGGCCTTCCGCATAGCCTTGAAGAACTGGCTCGCCCGTCAGGCCTGGGGATAAGGACCATTACCCCGCCCGAATGTTGTATGCATGTTGCTTATTATTTTATTATGTGTTGTCGTCTTAGTGCTGTATTTCCCCTTCCCTGGTTTCTGTGAGCCGCCCTGAGTCCCCTCAGGGAAAAGGGCGGCCTACAAATAAAATCAATTCTAAATTCTAAATTCTAAGAGCCAGGTGGTGCAGTGGTTAGGGTGCAGGCCATCTCAGCTGACTGCTAAGCTGCAGTTCGGCGGTTCAAATCTCACCGGCTCAAGGTTGACTCAGCCTTCCATCCTTCCGAGGTGGGTGAAATGAGGACCCAGACTGTGGGGGACAATATGCTGACTCTGTAAACCGCTTAGAGAGGGCTGAAAGCCCTATGAAGCGGTATATAAGTCTAACTGCTATTGCTACCAATATATATATTGAAGCAGTTAGCTTCCTCCCATAATTGGGGCTTACCAGGGGTTGTAAAAATCTAATAGATACCTTCCACCCTGGCTTCACTGATAACAGGATAAGAGCCTGTGGCCTAATGGCTAAGATCTCTGCCTAGTATGCCTAGTGTGCAATATAGCCCAGGTTCGATTCCCAGTAAGGGTATGGCTAGCTGATTAGAGCTAAATAGCTTGAAATAGATCTATACTAGTCTCCCTTTATTTATTTATCAGCACAAATTAAAAAACACAATATGTGTGTGTGTGTTCGTGCACGTGCATGTATGTATATATATATCACCTGCTCAGGGGCTGCAATCACACACACACCTAACTTGGGAATCTTCCACGCGGGAAAAAAACCACGTTGAAGTCCAGCGAGCATGGGAAATGCGCAACCTTCTGCCCTTCGCCAAGAACATCCCATTCATTCTTCTTTTGATGCGTTATCGTTCACGTGCCGCCCGCATCTCGCGGGTAGCGAGGCGAGCCGGCTCCGGGCTCGCGCGCGCGCTCCTCCCTCCTCCAGCGCGGAGTTGCGGAGTTAAAAAAAACTTTGCAGACTCGCCCGCGAGCACCTTGGATCCCGGAAAGGCCAAACGAAGGCGAGGCGCGCGCGCGGGGGGAAACCCAAGGCGCAAAGGCGACTTTTGCAAGGGAGGAAACTTCCCACCTCCCCACCTCAAGTGCCGGCTTGCGGATCGGGGACTGCAGCGCGCTAAACCCTGGGGATCCCTGTGGCTGCAGCCCAGCCCAGCCTTCCCGACCTGGCTTCCCAGGGGCTGGCAAAGCAGGAAGGAGCCGCCCAGGTTGCCCCAGAGGCGGGGGTAGGAAAGGAGGGCGCAGCATGGCGTGCCACAGAGGCGAGTATTGGGTAAGAGACCAAGCGCGGGGGTTCCCCGAGGGGAGTTTAGAGGGGTGGGTGGGGTGGTGCCCCCCCTCACCCTTGCAGGAGGCAGGTCGGAAGAAAGTGGCGTTTTCTCTCCCCCACGCACACCGGTTACGCGCTGCCCGGTGTCTCCCAAAGCCGACAGGTGCACGGAAAGACGGGATCGCTTCCACCGTAACGCGCGGGGGCCTCTTCCCGGGGCGACGGTTCCCTCCCCTTCCCCCTTGTACATTCGTACCGCGGGACGAAGGGACAAGCCCCCCCCCCCCCCCGTTGGTTTTGCAAGGGAACTCAGCTCGGTTGGCGAGTTGAATGGGTGGGGGGAAAAGTTGCAATGCGAGGAAAAGCAGAGTTTCTCCCGGAATCTGAACCGGTGCAGTTAGCAAAGGTCGAGTGTTTTCAGGGATTGTTAAAAGAAGGAACCCTGCCCTGCCCGGGGCGAAAAGGTTTGGTCTGCTTTGCACCTCGGTGGATCTGTGATTCGGTCCCATTGAGCTGGGATAGTCGCTGAATGGCGTTAGTGCTCAAACGAATCATTTCAGCAAAATTGCGCTGATAGAATGAAGAAGGAACAGAAGTTGCCCCCAGAAGTTGTGAATGCCCCAACACTGGAAGTCTTTAAGAAGAGGTTGGATACCCATTTGTCTGAAACGGCCTGCCTAGGCAGGGGGTTGGACTAGACAACCTCCAGGGTCCCTTCCAACTCTTGCTATTGTATTAAGTACCACTTACTCTGCCTTGTTTTCTTTGTGGGGGAGTGGGTGGGGAAGGCACGGTATAAAAATAATGTAATTGGTAAACATTTGCATTTACTCCATTGAGATCATGACCTGTGTAGGTAATTTATTTATCCCCTAGCCGATAATTCAGCATTGCCTGGGTATTTATTTATAGGGAGAAATATCCGGACCAAATGTAATTTCTAATGTTGGATTTTCCCCCTTACCAGAGGGAGCTCTGTGTGTGTGTGTGTGTGTGTGTGTGTGTGTGTGTGTGTGTGTTTTTAAATAGCTTGAAATAGATCTATACTAGTCTCCCTTTATTTATTTATCAGCACAAATGCAACACAAATGTAACAAAGGCAATAGTAAAAATAATGGCTTTCTGCCTGGATGGTCTCTTGAGATGAGCCGATAGACAGAGAAATCTCATATTTGGGCATACCAGGGTTGTGAATGCCCCATGATAGATAGATAGATAGATGATAGATAGATGATAGATAGATAGATAGATAGATAGATAGATAGATAGATAGATAGATAGATAACAGATAGATAGATGATTGATTGATAGATAGATAGATAGATAGATAGATGACAGATAGATAGATGACAGATAGATAGATAGATAGATAGATAGATAGATAGATAGATAGATAGATAGATAGATAGATAGATAAAGGTTCTATCCCATGTTTTCTCCAAGAGTTGATGTTGGAAATCACATTCTGCAATCCCTTTTCCTCCAAAGTTAATTGTATTGAGAGTTAATGACTAGCCTCAAGTTACTTACCATCTTATAGCTAAATTTTACGGATAAAAAGAGAGTACAGTATTAGTAGCCCAGAGTTGAACTGTGGGGTCCTTGGTATTCTCTGAGCTCAGTTGTTTTCTTACCTTTTCATTAACACACTAGGTAAAACCAGCAGTGCTTAGTAAGAATAGTTTGTTCTCATTTTATATACTTGCCCTGTCAGTATTGGTGGAAGTGGTCTTGAGAGTATATAAAATGAGAGCAAACTTCCCTCCCTACTAGCACTGATGATGTTACCTAGATTGGTAATGAAACCTCTGCAAGAAAACAGCCAAACTTAGAGAGCACCAAGAACCCCACAGTTAAAATTTAATTGTAAACTGCCCAGAGTTGCTTTTCAGAATGAGGTGGGCATCATATAAATATAATAAAATTAATAAAAATAAAGAGGAATCTGAACTAGGATCTCTAGTTCTTTTTGGTCACATGAGTGGGGAAGTGGAGTGATTTGCCCTGAAACTTGAGTCAAAACACTTAGATGCCATATAACTGCTATAATTTTATTTTCATTTTCTTATCAGTTGTGTCCTAGAGAATGCTGTCCTAAGAGTATAGGTAGTCCTCAACTTACAACCATTTGTCTAGTGATAGATGATAGATAGATAGATAGATAGATAGATAGATAGATAGATAGATAGATAGATAGATAGATAGATTAAAGTTCTATCCAATGTTTTCTCCAAGAGTTGATGTTGGAAATCACATTCTGCAATCCCTTTTCCTCCAAAGTTAATTGTATTGAGAGTTAATGAGAGTTAATGACTAGCCTCAAGTTACTTACCATCTTATAGCTAAATTTTACGGATAAAAGAGAGTATAGTATTAATGGTTCCACCACAAAACCGCGTTCGACTAAAGCGCGCTCGACGAAACCACGTAGCTGACGTCATCACAGGGCGACAACAGCGCGGAGACAGAAGCACGCTGTAAACGCTAAACCTAAAATTAACCCCTAAACCTAAACCTAACCGCCCTAAACCTAATCCTAAACCTAACCCTAAACCTAACCCTTAACCTAACCCTAAACCTAAACCTAAACCTAACCCTTAACCTAACCTTAAACCTAACCCTAAAGCTAACCCTAAAGCTAACCCTAAACCTAACCCTTACCTTAAGTTGAATCGGCTTGCTTTCAAAGCGCTACTTAAAGCGGCCTTCTTTCTCCGCGCTCACTGTTGTCGCCCTGTTGATGACGTCAGCGACGCGGTTTAATCGGGCGCGCTTTAGTCGAGCGCGGTTTTGTCGTGCCACGAGTATTAATAGCTCAGAGTTGAACATTTGTCTAATGAAGTTACAACAGCACTGAAAAAAGTGACGTGGCCATTTTCACACTTATAACTGTTGCAATATAACGTAATGTCACTAAAATCCAGGCACTTAACAACTGGCATGTATATGCCATGGTTTTGAGGTCCTGGGGTCACGTGATCACCTTTTGGTATCTTCTGACAAGTGAAGTCAACGGGGAAGCCAGATTAACTTAACAACTCTGTTACTGACTTAACAACTGCAGTGACTCACTTAACAACTGTGGCAAGAAAGGTCATAATATAGGGCAAAATGCACTTAACTATTGCTTAGCACAGTGTTTCTCAACCTTGGCAACTTGAAGATGTCTGGACTTCAACTCCCAGAATTCCCCAGCCAGCGAATGCTGGCTGGGGAATTCTGGGAGTTGAAGTCCAGACATCTTCAAGTTGCCAAGGTTGAGAAACACTGGCTTAGCAACAGAAATTTGGGGCTGAATTGTCGTAAGTCAAGGGCTACTTGTAAGTTCTTGTTCGTTCCAGTAACATGTATTGAGCCATTATGCAATACAACTCAATGAAGCTGTTCACAGTATTTGAAAGAGGTGCTTTGCAACATCAGTAGGAACAACAACAACAAAAAAAAACCTTTGAAGTTTTATAGCAGCTACATGTTTTGTAAGGCTGCTTTAGAAGTACTTCCCATACGTCTTTGCATGCATGCAGGAGAGACAAGCAATAGCAATAGCAATAGCAGTAGACTTATATACCGCTTCATAGGGCTTTCAGCCCTCTCTAAGCGGTTTACAGAGAGTCAGCATATTGCCCCCAACAATCTGGGTCCTCATTTTACCCACCTCGGAAGGATGGAAGGCTGAGTCAACCCTGAGCCGCTGGGATTTGAACCGCTGAACTGCTGATCTAGCAGTAGCTTGCAGTGCTGCATTTAACCACTGCGCCACCTTGGCTCTTAAAGGAGCTTAAAGGAGCTTAAAGGATAACTATTCCCTGCTACTTTGCTTTGCAGGAGAGAAAAGCAAAATATTTGCTGTATATACATGCATGTGGGGTTTTCTAAGCCAACTTGTTTTTTAATTTCTTATTCTCTTACATACCATTGTAGGTATACATTCACATAATTGTTACTCTTCTTTACATTTGTCATTCTCATACATTTGTTATTCCATTTAATAAGTTATAATCAGTGGTGGGATTCAGCCAGTTCGCACCTATTCGGGAGAGCCGGTTCTTAACTTTTTAAGCAGTTCGGAGAACCGGTTGTTGGAAGAAATCTTATTTTATTTTTTTCCCCACTTTACAGGGCTAATCCTGTAAGGAAGGCAGGAAGGAAACATTCTGGTGTTGTTTCTAGCCTAATCTTTATTGACCTGCTTACAGAAACTGCCTCTCCAGTTAACTCTTATTACATTGTCACAGCTAAGGCGAAGCGCCCATCGGCCTGAGTGACCTTGAGTTGGCCACGCCCACCCAGTCACATGACCACCGAGCCCCACCTACCCAGATGGTCATTAGGGCAGAGAACCGGTTGTTAAATTATTTGAATCCCACCACGGGTTACAATATACAGTTTGTGTTGCTTTATTTACCATTCCTTCCGCCTGTTGTAACACCACCTTATTTTCCCTTTCTTTTCTCCCTCCCTCCCTTCTCTACTTTCTTCCTTCTTCCTCTCCTTCCCTTTCCTTCTTCCCTTACCTCTCCCCTACTCCTACTCTTCCCCTTCCTACCCTCTCTCCTTCTCTTTCTCTCCCTTCCACCCTCCTTACCTCTTTCTTCTTTCCCTCCTCTTCCTCTCATTCTCTCCTCCTCCCTTTTTTTCCTGCTGTTATAGGTGTCTCTTTCAAATCTCAGTTTATGCATTACAAGCGCGTGTTTTGATGTTTTACTTATGCCTTATGTACAACAATCACAAAAGGTTATAAGTAACCATGACTATCGGTCATTTATATATGTATTATATATCTAAACAGCACTTCTTAAGGCACACAACGAAATGGCTCCAATGCACGTGCACCCATAATGCAATCCGGGCGCTCCCTGCACACTCCGCGCATGCAACCCACACCTGCAGTTGCATATGAGCCCTGTGCCCCGTGCATGTGCACACGACCCCCGTGCATATGCACACGCCTAGACCTCCCCACGCATGCACGCATGACCCTGCACGTGGATCCTGTCTCCCACACATGTGCGGCAGAGACCCAAAAACCAGCGGGAGGCGCGCATGCGTGGTGGAACGGAGTTGGGCAACAGCTCACGTGCCTGCAGAGAGGGCTCTGTGTGCCACCTATGGCACGTGTGTAATCGCCATTATAGATATAGGATAACTATTAGATAAGTTACTTCTTCAAGTAATTCCTCCAGTTCATTTGGAGACGCAAAGTTAATTTCTTTGCTAATACCCGTAACATTTAAGTTTATAATCTGATACTTGTGTGCTTGGTACAGATTAAACTAAAAGGACTATAATCTGATGCTTCTGTGCTTTGCGCAGATTAAACTAAAAACAGTGACCAAGGTCTATCCATTGGATGGATGCCACGCGAAAGAATAGATTGTCTATTCTAAATATCCTTAACGTTTAACGAATCTTAAAAATATGTCCTATTTGTGAATCTTAGGTTTCTGAAGATAGATTCCCCGAATCAAGAAAGTGGCGACCATTGATACATAGGAAGTGCACAGACAAGTTTTGGTTGCTAATATTTTTCCTCTTTTGGGCAGGTTTGGTAAGTAGAATTCCCGTTGAAATAAATGTGTTGAAAAGAAGGTGATGCGATTGAATTTGTCAGGGTATGAGACTTATAGCACTTTTCGACTTGGCTTGGTGTAGGATGGTGACAGTTTCTCAATTGAAAGTTTGGTTAATTTTGTCCATATGTTTTGAAATTAAATCATGTTTTTTGACTGCAGCCACATGGAATCAGCATAGCATACAAGCCAACTAAAGTCCTTCAAACATCCTAAGTAAGCCAAAAGACTTGGCAGCCCCAGAAGAAAAAACAGGAATCATCTACAAAATATACTGCAGGGGTGTCAAACTGGCCGTCTGCAGACCAAATGCATCACATTTGGTCTGACCCCCCTCGTCCCACATAAACATACTCTGAGTCAAAGATAAGTTACGGCATTTAATTAACAGACAGACAGTTCCTTGGCAGCAAACCAGCACAGACAAGCTTGGGCAGCAATCCAGCACAGATAAGCCATGGCAGCAATCCAGCCTGCCAAGCTCACAATAATGTTCTCCAACATTAGTTCCTGCGTTGACTTCTGCAAAAGGGGCGTGTGCACAAGCAGTCCTTTTATAGTCTGGAGAGGAGCCTAATGACCACCAGCTGAGTGCAATTACCTCCTGTAACTGCGCAACTGTTCCTGACGCCTATTAGCTCTTCGGTGCCGGGCATCCAGGAACAACTCACTGCTGATGTCACGATCACTTTCCCTTGTCTCCTCGCCACTGGTCCAAGGCTCAGGCGCCTCCTGGTGGCCAACCAGCCTCTCTGCACCCTGCTCGGAGTCAGAACCCAGTCCAGGGTCCTCCACATCCTCCAGAGCAGACTCATAGGGCCCCTCGCTGTCGGAGTTTGGTGGCAGCTCCAATGGCTCCTGCTGGGCCACAACACCCATGCCAGCTCCACAAAGGGGGAAAATGTCCCAAAATGTCATGTGACTCAGAGAGTTTGACACTTGTGATATAGTGTAATGCTGCAACAGTCACTACAAACAGGCAGAAGACTGACAGAATGCATCTACGAACCCCAACTAGCGGTCAGAAAGCATGATTAATTAACTCCAAAATTAACCTCATACCAGAAATCAAGTAAACAATATCTCAATCAAGGAACGGCCAACAGAAAAACAGACCAACCAATAAATCTTTAAGACTGTCCTCCCAATGCTGGCAGGGTGAGTCACTAGAACACTGATGTCAAACCTGTGACATGACGTTGCCGTCCCTTGACTTTTCGCGATGTTTATCCCATTCGTGGAGCTGAGGTGGGAGTGGCCTACCCGTGACGCATCTGTCCCACTGGCTGCCAGTTTGACACCTGGCACTAGAATATAAACTGAGAACAACCCTACTATTAATTAACACTGATGATGTTGCCT